>NC_037679.1:114939692-114987456 GCF_003255815.1 Theropithecus gelada | reverse complement strand
TCATCACTGGCCATCAGAGAAATGCAAATCAAAACCACAATGAGATACCATCTCACACCAGTTAGAATGGCGATCATTAAAAAGTTAGGAAACAACAGGCGCTGGAGAGGATGTGGAGAAATAGGAACACTTTTACACTGTTGGTGGGATTGTAAACTAGTTCAACCATTATGGAAAACAGTATGGCGATTCCTCAAGGATCTAGAACTAAATGTACCATATGACCCAGCCATCCCATTACTGGGTATATACCCAAAGGATTATAAATCATGCTACTATAAAGACACATGCACACGTATGTTTATTGCGGCACTATTCACAATAGCAAAGACTTGGAATCAACCCAAATGTCCATCAGGGACAGACTGGATTAAGAAAATGTGGCACATATACACCATGGAATACTATGCAGCCATAAAAAAGGATGAGTTTGTGTCCTTTGTAGGGACATGGATGCAGCTGGAAACCATCATTCTTAGCAAACTATCACAAGAACAGAAAACCAAACATCACATGTTCTCACTCATAGGTGGGAACTGAACAATGAGATCACTTGGACTCGGGAAGGGGAACATCACACACCGGGGCCTATCGTGGGGAGGGAGGAGGGGGGAGGGATTGCATTGGGAGTTATACCTGATGTAAATGACGAGTTGATGGGTGCTGACGAGTTGATGGGTGCAGCACAGCAACATGGCACAAATGTACATATGTAACAAACCTGCACGTTATGCACATGTACCCTAGAACTTAAAGTACAATAATAATAAAAAATAAAAACATAAAAAAAAAGAAACAAACACATCTAACTATTTTCTGAATGGGAAAAACCAGAACGCTTTTCCCCTAAGAAACAAAACAAGTTTATCTACTCTCACCATTCTTAATCAACATATTTCTGAATTTCTAGCCAGGGCAAATAAGAAAAAGAAATAAAGAAGGGCGTTTAAATTGGAAAGGAGAAAGTCAAGTTGTCCATTTTTGCAGATGATCTGATCTTATATATAGGAAAATCTAGAGACTTACAAAAAAAATTAGAAATGGTAAACGATTTCAATAAAGATGCTGGATGCAAAATTAATATACAAAAATCAGTAGTGTTTCTATAAATAAGCAATGAACTAGCTGAAAAAAATTAGAAGGACAAACCTATTTACAAGAGCTCCAAAAAAAGAACTAGGAATAAATTTTGCCAAGGAGGTAAAATCTTCTCCAAGGAAATACACAAAATGCTGATGAAAAATATTGAAGATGATACAAATATGTAGAAATAAATCCTATGTTTATGAATCAGAAGAATGAATATTGTTTAAATGACACTACTATCCAAATCAATCCACAGATTCATGCAATTCATATCAAAATACCAATGACACTCTTCACAGAAATAGAAAATATTAGAAAATTTCTACATAACCGCAAAAGTCCTCAAATCACCAAAGCAGTTCTTACCAAAAAGACCAAAGCTAGATGCATTACACTACCAGAGGTCACAATATACTACAAAGCTACAGTAACCAAAACAGCATGATACTAGCATAAAAACAGACACACAGACAAGTTGAACAGAATAGAAAACCCAGAAATTAATCCACATATGTATAGCCAACTGTTTTTTGAAAAAGATATTAAAAACTCTCACTGGGGCAAGGACAGCCTGTTCAATAATTGTGTTGAAAAAACTGAATATACATATGCAGAATAATGAAAAAAGGGTCCCACTTCTTATGCTATTAAAAAACTCAAAATGGATCAAAGATCTAAATGTTATAACAGAAACAATAAAACTACTCTAAGAAATTATAAGGAAAATATTTCAGCACATTGGTCTGCAAAAAGATTTTATGAGTAAGACTTTAAGAGCACAGGCAACAAAAGTAAAAATGAATAAATGAGATTGTAACAAACTAAAACACTTCTGTATAGCAATAGAAATAATTAACAGGGTGAAGAGCCAGTCTACAGAATGTGAGAAAATATTTCCAAGCCACTCATTCAACAGAAGATTAATATTCAGAATATACAAGGAACTCAAACAGCTCAACAGCAAAAAGATCAGCAATTTAATTTTTAAAAGAATGGGCAAATAGTCTGAACAGACATTGCTCAAAAGAAGACATACAACTGGCTAACAAATACATGAAAAAATTGTCAATATCACTAATTAAAAGAGATATGCAAATAAAAACCACAATGAGGTATCCTCTCACCCCAGTTAGAATGGTTATCATACAAAAAGACAAACTATAAATGCTTGCAAGGATGAAGAGTACAGAGAATTCTTACAGACAGTTGGTGGTAATGTAAACTAGTATGGCCACAAAGGAAAGAGTATAGAGGTTCCTCAATAAACTACAACGGAAATACCTTACAATCTAGCAATCGTACTACTGAGAATTTATCCAAAGGAAATAAAATCACTAAATAAAAATATATCTGCACCCAGATGTTTATCTCATCCCTATTCACAGGAGCCAAAATATAGTATTAATCTCAGTGTTCAACAACAAATAAATGGATAAAGAAAACGTGAGATAGATGATAGATAGATAGATAGATAGACAGACAGACAGACATATATCTCTATGTTTAGAGAGATACATAGAATACTATTTAGCTATAAAAAAGAATTAAATCTTGTCATTTGCAGAAACATGAATAAAATTGGACAACATTATGATAAATGAAATAAGTCAGGAGCAGAATATTTTACACTATGTGTTTTCACTCATATGTGGAAGCTTAAACAAGTTGATCTCATAGAAGTAAAGAGTAAAACAGAGGATACTAGACAAGGAAGGATAAGGAGAAAGGGAGGATAGGAAGATATTTTTTAAAAGATACAAAACTACAGCTCAAAAAAGAGCAGCAAAATGGCAGTAGTAAGTTCCTTCTTTTAAGAATCACACTGATTGTATATAGACTCAATTCTCCAGTTAAAAGATATAAAGTTGAATGAATGGATAAAATAACAGGACTCAACTATACGTTGCCAACAAGAGACTAACTTCCTCTATACAGATATGCATAGACTGAGAGTGAATGAATGGAAAAAGATACTCCATACAAATAAAAACCAAACCAAAACAACAGTAGCTATACTCTCTCAGATAAACATAAATTTCAAGTTAAAACATATATAAAGAGACAAGGCCATTACATAATGATAAAAGGGTCAATACAAAAAGACCATATAGCAATCATGAATACATATGCACCCAACATCAAAGCATCGAAGTACATAAAGGAAACATTAATAGATTTACAGGGAGAGATACATAGTAATACAATAATAGTAGGAGATTTCAACACCCTGCTTCCTGCAGTGGACAGATTATTTACAGAAAACCAAGAAAAAAAAAATCAGATTTAAATTTCACTCTAGATGAAATGGACTTAACAGACATTTACAGAACATTCTATCCAACAGCTGCAGAATACACATTCTTCTACACTGCACATGGTATGTTTTCCAGGATAGACCATATGTTGGTTTACAAAAAAAGTCTTTAAAAATACAACAAAATTAAGATCATATCAAGTACCATTTTTCACCATAATGGAAAAAACTAGAAATCAACAGCAGGAGGAGCTCTGAAATGCTGCAAGTACATGGAAATTAAACAACATGCTTCTAAACAACCTGTAAGCCAATGAAGAAATTGAAAGAGAAATTTAAAAAATTTCTAAAGACAGCTGGATGCAGTGGCTCATGCCTGTAATCCCAGCACTTTGGGAGGCCACGGCAGGCGGATCACCTGAGGTCAGGAGTTCAAGACTGGCCTGAACAACATGGAGAAACCCCGTCTCTACTAAAAATACAAAATTAGCCTGGTGTGGTGGCACATGCCTGTAATCCCAGCTACTCGGGAGTCTGAGGTGGGAGAATCACTTGAACCCAGGAGGTGGAGATTGCAGTGAGCCGAGATTGAACCATTGCACTCCAGCCTGGGCAACAAGAGTGAAATTCCAGCTCAAAAAAAAAAAAAAAAAAAAAAAAAAATTTCTCAAGACAAATTAACATGAAAACACAACATACTAAAATTTATGAAATACAGCAAAAGTGGTCCTTAGAAGGAGGTTTATAGCAATTGATGTCTACATCAAAAAAAGCTCTCAAATGAACCACCAAATGATGGATCTCAAAGATAGAAAAGCAAGAATAAAATAAACTCACATTAGACAGAAAATAATAAGATCAGAGTAGAGTAGAGACCTAAAAGCAACACAGAAAATCAATGAAATGCAGAGCTAATTTTATAAAAACATAAACAAAATTGGCAAATCTTTAGCAAGACTAACCAAGAAAAAAAGAGAGAAGCGTCAAATAAATAAAATCAGGAATTAAAAAGGAGGCATTACAACTGATGCAACCAAAATACAAAAGTTCATAAGAAACTACTATGCACAATTAATGATATGCCAACAATATGAAAAATCCAGAAGAAATGGATCAGTTCCTGAACACAAAAACCTACCAAGGCTGGGTCAAGGTTGGGAGAGTGGTGAAGGATATTGCATACAGTGTACACTCCTTAGGTGACAGGTAAACAAAAATCTCAGAAATTACCACTAAAGAATTTATCCATGTAACCAAAAGCTGCCTGTACCCTGAAATCTATTGAAATAAAAATAATTTTAAAAATCTACTGACTGAATTAAGAAGAAATAGAAAATGTGAACCAACAAATAATGAGTAATGAGATTTTAAGCAGTAATAAAAGGTCTTTCATTAAAGGAAAGTCCAAGACATGACGACTTCATGGCTAAATTCTGCAAAATATCTTTAAAAGAATGAATTCAATTCTTCACAAACGATTTCAATAAATTGAAAAGGAGGGAACTCTTTCAAATCTATTATGTGAAGCCATCATCACACTGATTCCAAAACCAGAGAAAGACACAACAGCAACGAAAATATTTCAGGCCAATACCCTTGATGAACTTAGATGAAAAAAATGTCAACAAATCAAATTTAACAACATATTTTAAAAATCAAGTGGGGTTCATCCCAGGGATGCAAGCATATTTCAACATATGTAAATCAATAAACATGATACATCACATCAATAGAGTCAGACAAAAATTATATGATCATTTTAATAGATGCAGATCCATTTGACAAAATTCATTCCCTCTTCATAACAAAAGCTCTCAATGATTAGGTATAGAAGGAACATACTTCAACATAACAAAGCCCATATATGACAAATCCATAGGCAGTACAATGCTGAATGAGGAATAGTTGAAAGCTTTTCCTCTAAGATCTGGAACAAGATAAAATTCCCCACATTTACCAGTCCTATTCAATACATTACTGGACATTCACAAAAGACTGAATAACTAAAGTAATTCTGAGCAAACAGACAAAGCTAGAGACATCATACAACTTGGCTTAAAAATATACTACAAAGCTATTGTAACCAAAACTGCATTGTATTGGCTAAAAATACAGAAAAGACAAAAAGACCAATGGAACAAAACAGAAATGCCAGAAATAAATTCATGCATTTACAACCAATTGATTTGAAAAAGATGCCAAGAACACAAATTGAGGAAAGGTCACTCTCTTCAACAAATGATGCTGAAAAAAACTGAATATCTGCATACAATAGAATAAAACTAGACCTCCATTTCTCACCATATACAAAATTCAATTCAAAATAGATTAAAGATTTAAACGTAAAGCCTAAAACTATGAAACTACTAGAATAATACAAGGAGAAATGCTACATAACTTCAGTCTGGGCAAGGATTTACTAGACAAGATCTCAAAAACTCAGGCAACAATAGCAAAAATACAGTAATTACATCAAATTAAAAATATTCTGTATAGAAAAGGGAACAACAGACTAAGGAGAATACATACAGAATGAGAGAAAATATTTGCAAAACATACATCTGACAAGAGGTTATTATCGAGAATTTATAAGGAATTCAAACAATTCAATAGAAAAATAATGTAATTTAAAAATGGACAAAAGACCTGAATAGATATTTCTCCAAGAAAGACATAGAAATGGACAACAGTTATATGAAAAAAATGCTGAAAGTCACTAACAATCAGGGAAATGCAAATAAAAAACAAAATGAGATATCACCTCACCCCAGTTAGAAAAGGTGTCATCAAAAAGACCAAAAACAAACAAACAAAAAAACAAAAAAAGAAAGAAAAGAAGAAATGCTGGCAATACTGTGGAAAAAGGGAAAGTCTTATACACTGTTGGGAATGGAAATTACTACAGCCATTATAAAAAACAGCATGGATATTCCTAAAAAAATTAATAATAGATACAACATATGATCCAGTAATCCCACTACTGGGCATATAGTCACAGAAAATGAAATAAGTATGCTGAAGAGTCATTTTGCACTCCCATGTTAATTGCACTGTTCATTTTAGCCAAGGCATGGAATCAACCTGAATGCCATCAACAGAGAAATGGATAAAGAAAATGTGGCATATATACAAAATGGACTACCATTCTGCCACAAAAAAAGGATGAAATTCTGTCATTTACAGAAAAATTGTTGAGCCTGGAGCCTGTTAAGGGAAATAAGTCAGGCACAAAAAGAAACATACTGCATGATGTCATTCATGTGAAGAATCTAAACAAATTGATCTCATAGATATTAAGAGTAAAATTGTGGTTACCAAAGACAGGAAAAACAGGGAACGGGAAGATGGGGAGGAGTTGGTCAATGAGTACAATGTTACAGTTAGATAGGAAGAATAAGTTGCTGGTACTTCACAGTAAGGTGACTATAGCTAACAATAACGCATTGTATATTTCAAAAAGCTAGAAGAGAGGATTTTGAATGTACTCACAATTAAGAAATGATAAATGTGTAAGGTGATGGATATGCTAATAACCATGATTTGATTATTACACAATGTATACATGTATTGAAACATCACATTGTGTTCAATAAATATGTATGATTATATGTGTGTGTATGTTATTTGCTATATGATGATTTGTTAGATTTATTATATGATACCTACAAACCTAGCATGTATGTGGGATTCCCCAAATTTCTGTTTGTGTGATTAATTTTTTTCAGGATTACAGGCTGAGAACAGGTATAAAGATATATATATATATATATATCTTCCAGGCCAGTTCCCATATTCTAGTAATAATTTTGTGTGACTTTGCTACCCTCAGTTATACCTTCTCCTGTAAGATGGTGGTCTATCAAAGGAATACTAGCATCATGTGGAATGTTTTAAAGATATCCAAGCTAATCACACATGTTTGAATTTGGACTCTCTAAAGTAGGTCTATAAATATGTTTCTTTTAAAATGTATTTTTACAGTTGATTTGATACAAAATATCTTTTAACCAATTGAGAATTATAAACTACAACCTCTAGCATTCACTAGGTAGAGATGGTGCTCCTGACAGTGACAGGAGACAGCCAAATGCCTAGGCAGATAGAGGCAGGCTCCCAGTGAAACCCTACCTCCAAGCTGAAGACAGTTTAAAGTCCAAAAGCCAGGCTACAAGTGAAATCTTTAGACCAGATTGAGAAGTTGTCTTCTTATTTGGCATGCTTTCCTCTGATTGGTCCCCACCCTTCACCTATTTTAGATATAACTACTCTTTCCTAATTGGTTTTCTATACTGTCATGCCCACCTTTGAGTGGTGTCTTCACTGTAACCTTTTTTGCATATTCAGAAACCAATCAGCACACACTCCCCATCCTGTGCCTACAAAGACCCCAGACTCAGTTGCTGGAGTGGGGAAGACAGCCTGAATTAGAGGAAGAGACAGCAGGACTTCGAGGAAGACAACCTGCCCTCCCCATCCCCTCTCCAGCTCCCCTCTCCACTGAGAGTCTTTTTCATTACTCATTAAAATTCTCCACCTTCACCACCTTTCAACTATCAATGTGACCTCATTCTTCTTGGACAGCAGATAAGGGCCTCCACTAAATGCAGGTACCCAGAAAAGGCTGTCACACTGGCTTTTGCCCTTACTGGCAGAGGGTAGCCATCCCAGGTAAAGAGACAAGGGGCCAACTGAGCTGCAAACATGCCGCCATCTGTCAGACTGTAGACGGTGGAACTAAAGGAGCACCGTAACAACCCCTCCGGGGCTTCAGGATCATGAGCACCCTTGCACCTTGTGTGGCTGCCAGCCCTGCATGGAACTCACTCCTGTTTTGGTGCCTGGAGTGGTTGGCCAGGTCCAGCATTCACTCGCTTGCACCTGGTCTGGCCACGGGAACCTCACAGAGCTTGCTTCTGCGTCAATGACCAGAATGACCCGCATGGTCCTGCACTTGGTCACTCACATGCTCCCTTCCACAAAGCGTTGAGCGTGGCAGACCAAATAAACAGGGCACCTCCATTGCAAGTCCAGTGAAGAGGCCAAGAAATATTCTGCCTCACTACTAGAAAATGCAATATTTAAATATTTGATCTCATTTTCTCTATTTCTTGTCCAGCTTTGGAGATGTGGAAGATATCTTTTTATTCACAACAAATAAACAAAGAAGTATGCAAGAGAGTAACACAGATTTTGCTTCTTCCAGAGAACAGACAGATGCAATGAAGGCACATCTTATCAATAGGTTTTGCTTTCTCAAGTTAAAGTCAGTTTTTCTTATCTACTTCCATGGGTCCAGTAGAAACTTAATACGTATTATAATATATTGTCTCACAATTCTCCTGCAGGATTTTAAGGGGAGGTTGGAAGAAGATCCATCGAGGTTGTTAGTCAAATACAAATTCAAATTTTAAATTAATAATATTTGTAATTTCTGAAAAATATACAACTTAACATGAAAAATATATATCATTATAGCATAAATCCAGGCTAGATTTTGGCCAAAGTAATACATCTAAAGTGTTTCTTTCTTTCTTTCTTTCTTTTTTTTTTTAGGCATCAGGCTTTTCTCTTTATTTAGGCTATTATTCTATCTTCTCCCTTTTACCTCCCTTATATTCTAGTCACTGGTTTTATTAGCAGTTACAACTACAAAACAATTACTTTTTATTGTATTACATACTAACCATGCCTCTCACTTTAAATTTTTATGGATCATATATTCTAAGCTTAACCATAAAGGCATAGCTATATCCTAACCATGGGAACTCCCATTTTTTATAGTTTATTTAAATTCATAGGCTTTTCCATTGGTCCACTGCAAGTAAATAATGTTGGAATTGTCAGTGAAAAGACCAGGAACACCTCAAAAATAACATCTTAATGAATCAATACAATGTTATTTGGCAGCAGCATTGTCTTGCATGTCCAAATTACATGTTTTACTGTCTGCTCCAGCAGAAGGTACAAAATGTTCACCGTTATTTAAGAATTCTAAGTTTGCTTCATCCATTACTTTTCTTTCATTGTCCGATGCCTTGGTATCCTTTCCTTGAAATTTTTTCTTCATAACAAAAATGAATACAATATATAAAACAAGTGCTGAGAATCTTAAAGCCGTAGATAAGCCCAAGTAGACCCTTCTGTGAAAAGAGAAAAAAGAGAGTAGATTATTATTTTAAATGTGTAAAACATCTTACATTTTTTCTCTCCTGTATGCATACCTTAAAAGAAAGAAAAACAAGTTACACATACAAATATTCAGAGAAAAATTCTATTTATTCTTTTCATTGGGGCATAAAATATTTTTCTATTATTTAAAAAAAAATGAAGCTACAGAAACTAAACCCCAGCTGTCTCTAGCCTTCCTTTGGGAGGGAGGAAAATATGTAACTCCAGCCCTCTCAAGCCATCTCATTCTACCTAAGGAGTGGGAGACAGAAACTGAGAAGCATGTTTCAAGTTCACAGTCCAGAGATACAGCCTCACTAAAAGATTGAGACATTATCATAGAACTATAGAATGTTACTTTTTCTTCAGCACCTTACACCCCATTAATAAAGGCTTATATACAGCAATTCCTTTTACCCAATACATTTTGTGCGGCTGTCAAGAAAAATTTGCAAGTTACATACTAAAAGGCAATAAACATAGTCTGGAAAGAATAAGACTTAAAACCAGATCCAGATATATCAAGGAATATCAGGGATGGAAATTTAAAACAACTATGATTAATTTGTTAAACAATCTAATGGATAATGTAGACAGCATGTAAGAAAGATTAGCAATGTAAGTAAAGAGATAAAAATTCTAAGAACCAAAACGAAACAGTAAGGATAAGAAAACTGTAACAGAAATGATAAATGCCTTGATGGATTTATTATTAGACAGAGCACTGCTGAGGAAACATTCTCTAAGTTTATCTCAGTTAAAAAAAAAAAACAAAGAAAAATAAGACGAAAGAAAAAAACAGAATAACCAAGAACTTTGGAAAGATTACATAAGTGTTTATAATAGAAATACTTGAAGGGGAAAATGAAAGGAACAAAAGAAATATTTCAAATAATAAGTACGGAGAATTTTTATCGAATTAATGTCAGACACCAAACCTCAGATCCAGGAAGCTCAGAAAACACCAAGAAGGATAAATGCCAGAAAAACTATGCATAGGTTTATTATTTTCAAAGTCTGGAAAATCAGAGATGAAGAAAACATCCTGAAAGAAACAAAGGAAAAGCAAACCTGGTTTACAGAGTAGAAAAGATTACATCAGACTTCTCTTCAGAACCCATACAAGCAAGAAGAGAGTGAAGTGAAATATTTAAACTGTTAAGAAAAATAAAACACCAACTTAAAAATTCTGTACCATGTGAAATTATCTTTCAAAAGTTAAGTCAAAATCAAGACACCATCACACAAACAAAAATTGAGGGACTGTTTTGCCAGTATACCCTCCTTGCAAGAAATGTTAAAAAAGTTTGTTAGAGAGAAGGAAAAGGATATAGGTCAGAAACTTGGATATACATAAAGAAGGAAGAACATCAGAGAAGAAATCAGTTAAGGTTAAATAAAAAAATTTTATTCTAAATTGATTTAATAGAAAACTGTTCAAAACAATAATAGAAACCATGTGTTTAATTATATATAATATACATACTTATTCATATGTGTATGTTTGCTTACAGATAAGTAGAGTAAACGACAGCAGTGATACAATGGGTAGGAAAGAAGAATTAGGGTTATTTTGGTATTATAAGGGTACTCATAATCTGTGAACTAATAAAGTGTTACTAAAATATAAACTTGGATTAGTTTTAAACATATATTGCAAATGCTAGGAAAACCACTGAAATTTTTATTTAAAAAGTACAACTAATAAGTTAAGAAATGAGAGAAAATGGAATTATATAAAATGCTCAATTAAAACAAAATGGGAAGACAAAGAGTGGAATACAAAAATAGGATCAAAGAACAAGGACAGCAAATAGAAAACAGTAACAAATATGGTCAGTATTCTTTAATTTATATCAGTAATCACTTTGAATGTTAATGATATAAATACACCAACTAAAAGACCAAAATAAGCCAGGCATGGTGGCTCATGCCTGTAATCCCAGCACTCTGGGGGGCCAAGATGGGAGAATCAAGTGAGTCCAGGAGTTTGAGTCCAGACTGGGGAACAAAGTTGCTCATCTCTAAAAAAAAAAAAAATCAAAAAATTAGCCAGGCATGTTAGTTCATGCCTGTGTTCCCAGCTACATGGGAGGCTAAGGCAGAAGGATCTCTTGAGCCCAGGAGGTTGAGGCTACAGTGAGCCATGTTCAAGCCACTGCTCTACAGCCTGGGTAGCAGAGTGAGATCCCATCTCAAAAGATAGTAATAAGATTGTTATAGGATTAAAACCAAGAACCAAACTATATGTAGTCTATAAGAAACTCACTTTAAATATGAAGACATACAGATTAAAAGTAATTAGACTGAGGAAGATATACACTGATAACATTAATCAAAAGAAAGTGGGAGTACCTATTTTAATTTCAAACAGAGCAGACTTCAAAGCAAGGAAATTTATGAAGGATAAAAAAGTCTTTACATAATAACAAAGGAATCAGTTATCCTATTATCCTTTTACAAAACAGAACAATACTTAACATGTAAGCATGTAAAAATGGAGTGTCTAAATATGTGAGGAGAAAATGATAGAGCTGCAAAGAGAAATGCAGTAAGTCTTCACTTAATGTTGTCTACAGGTTCTTGGAAATTATAATTTTGAGTAAAATTATGTATTGTATAATGAAGCCAATTTCACCTTAGATAACTGGTATAAAAAATAGTTACTATGGTACATAGTATATTGTTTTGCTTAAAATCAGTTTCTAAGAATCTATGGACAATGTTAAGTGGATACTTAATGTAAATGAACCCACAATTACGTTGGAGACTTCAACATGCCTCTATCAGAAAAGGTCAGATTCACCGGGCAAAATTTGATCAGACATAGTTGAAAACTCAACAACACTATCAATCAACAGTATAACAGATGTAACCTACTACATCAAACAGCAACAGACTACAAAGTCTTCCCAGGCTCATATAGAATATTCACCAAGATAAACTACATTCTGGGCTATAAAAGGTATCTTAAGAAATTTAAGGCCAGGTGTGGTAACTCAGGACTGTAATCCCAGCACTTTGGGAGGTCAAGGCAGGCAGGTCACTTGAGGTCAAGAATTTGACACCAGACTGATCAACATGGTGAACAACATGGTGAAACCCTGTCTCTAAAAAATACAAAAAAAAAAAAAAAAAAAAAAAAATGGCTGGGTGCAGTGACTCACACCTGTAATCCCAACACTTTGGGAGGTTGAGGTGGGTGGATCACGAGGTCAAGAGATTGAGACCATCCTGGCCAACATGGTGAAACCCCATCTCTACTAAAAATACAAAAATTAGCTGGGTGTGGGGGCACGTGCCTGTAATCCCAGCTACTCAGGAGGCTGAGGTAGGAGAATCACTTGAACCCAGGAGGTTGAGGTTGCAGTGAACTGAGATCGCACTCCAGCCTGGGCGACAACAGCGAAACTCCATCTAAAACAGAAAATACAAAATACAAAAAAAAAAAAAAAAGAAAGAAAAAAATTAGCCAGGCGTGATAGCACACACCTGTGATCCCTGCTACTCAGAAGGCCAAGGTATGAGAATCGTTTGAACCCAGGAAGCAGAGGTTGCAGTGAGCGAGATCGTACCACTGTACTCCAGCTTTGGTAACAGAGCAAGACTGTCTGAAAAATAAGTAAATAAATAAATAAATATAAAAGAAATTTGAAAGAATGAAAATCATGCAATATCTATCCTTAAACCACAGTGGAATTAAACTAGAAGTCAATAGCAAGAAGATCATTGGAAAGTCTCAAAATCTGTGAAGATTAAGCAATACACTTCTAGGAAACATGTGGGTCAAGACGAAATCTCATGAGAAATTTAAAAATAGTTTGAATTAAGTGAAAATAAAATTATAACATCCAATATTATGGATGCAGTAAAAGCAGGCTTAGAGATAAATGAAGAATATCTTAAATCAATCATTTAATCTTTTACCTTAGCAAACTAGAAAAAGAAGAGCAAATTGAATCCAAAGTAATATGAAGATAATAAATAGTAAAAGTAGGGCACAGTGAAATTTAAAATGGGACATGAAGAGAGAAAATCAACAAAAACAGAAGCTGTTTCTCTGAAAAAAGTTAGTAAAATTGATGAGTCCCTTGCCAGGCTAATTTAGACAGAAAGGAGGACACAATTTACTAATACCAGAAATCAAAGATGGAACATCACTGTAGACCCCACTGACCTTAAAAAGACCCAAAGGTAATATCACAAACAACACCATGTCCCCAATTTTAATAACCTGAAAGAAATGGACCAATTCCTTGAAAGATACAATCTACCTAAATTCACACAAGAAGAAATAGATCATCTGAATAGGTCTACATCTGTCAAAGAAATGAATTGATGATAATTTTCTAAAGCAGAAAACACCAAACCAAGATGGGTTCATGGGTGAATTCTATAAAACACTTAAGTAAGAATTTATACCAATTCATTACAATTTCCTACAGAGGAATAGAAGCAGCAGGAATAGTTCCTGTCTCCTATGAGGTCAGCATCATCCTAATACCCAAAGCACACAAACATTACAAGAAAAGAAAACTACAGAGCAATACATCTCACAAATATAGGTGCAGAAGTTCTCAAAAATAGCTAATTGAATTTGATGTTGCATTAACAAATTAGGCACCACAGCCAAGTGGAATGTATTTCAGGTTTACAAGACTGGTTCAACATTCAAAAATCAATTATATAATTTATTATATTAACAGGCTAAAGAAGAAAAAAAATCACATGATCACATCAATAGATGCAGAAAATGCATTTGACAAAATCAAGTATCCATTTGTGAACAAAAACTTTCATTAAATTAGGAATAGAGGAGAATTTTATCAACCTGATTAAAAACAAATACACCAAAAATTGTACACATTTTTTACTTGATGGTGAAGAACTCAGAGCATTCCTGATAATGTTGGAACAAGCCAAGAATGTCCCTTTTCACCACTGATTTTCAACATGGTACACAGAAAGTCCATGTGATTAAAAAAAAAAGTGAAAAGGGAATGATATGTATACAGATTGAAGGGAAGGAATGAAACTACCTTTGTTTGCACATTTATATGTAGAAAATCTCAAATAATAGACGAAAACACCACTGGAAGTAATAAGCCATTATAATAAGGTTGTAGAATATAAGATTAATATGCCAAAGTGAAAAGTTTTCCTATAAATCCGCAATAAACAAGTAGAATTTGAAATTAAAAACACATTAGTATTTACATTAGCACTCCCAAAAATGAAACATTGGGTATAAATTTAGCAAAATATATACAAAGGGTATAGGCAGAAAACTATAAAACTCTGATGAAAGAAACCAAAGAAGTATTAAAAATGAAGTGATATTCCATGTTCATTTACAGTATCGGAAGACTCAATATTGTCAAGATGTCAGTTTGCCCCAACTTGATACACAGATTCAGTGCAACCCCAATCAAAATCTCTATAAGTTATTTTTTGGATATTGACAAACTAATTCTAAAGTTTATGTGAAGAGGCAAAAGATGCTAAATAGCCAAGACAATACTTAAGTAGAAGAACAAAATAATAGGACTGATACTACCTGACCTCGACTTACTATGAAGCTACAGCAACCAAGACAGTGTGACTTTGGTAATACAAATAGGTAAGTGGAAAGAATAAATAGCCAAGAAATAGACCCACTTAAATACAGTCGATGGATCTTTAGAAAAAAATGAAGGCATTACAATGGAGAAAATACAGTATTTTCAACAAATGGTGCTGGAACAACTAGATATCCACATGTAAAATAATGAATTTAGGCTGCACAAAAATTAACCCAAAATGAATCACAAACTAAAATGTAAAATGCAAAACTATAAAACTCCTAGGAGGTAACACAGGAGAAAGCAGCCTAGGATTTGGCTATGGCTTTTCAGATGCAACAGCAAAAGCACAATCCATGAAAGAACTTATTGATAAGGAGGACTTCATTAAAATTTAAAACTTCTGAATAGAACAGTTATCCAGGCATATATCTCAAGTTTGCAAGAGTAGTTTAACATTCATAAATCATTTATATAATTCATTATATTAATAGACTAACTAAGAAAAATAATCACAAGATTACGTCAATAGGAGGCTAAGGTGAGAGGATCGCCTGAACCCAGGAGTT
This sequence comes from Theropithecus gelada, assembly GCF_003255815.1. Taxonomy (NCBI): domain Eukaryota; kingdom Metazoa; phylum Chordata; class Mammalia; order Primates; family Cercopithecidae; genus Theropithecus; species Theropithecus gelada. The sequence continues at coordinate 114,971,818 of NC_037679.1, read as the reverse complement.
CAAGGCTACAGTGAGCTGAGAAGGTGCCACTGCACTCCTGTTTGGGCAACAGAGCAAGATCCATTTCCAAAAACAAAAAACAAACCAAAAAAAAATTCTGCTCTGAGAAAGTAAGAGACACTGTCAAAAGGATAAGATGAGAATCAGAGGCCACAGACTGAGAGAAAATATTTTCAAAAGGCATATTCAATAACTGTTTTCAAAAATATTAGGAACTCTCGAAATTCAACAATTAAACAGTTAACAAGTAGGCCAAAGACTTTAACACATACCTCCCCCCAAAAATAGAGAGGTGGCAAATAAGCATATAAGAAGATGCTTCACATCTTATGTCATCAAGGAAATGCAAATTTAAACAACAATGAGATGCCACTACATACCTATTAGAATGACCAAAATCCAGAACCCGAAACATGGGATGTGTATAAGGAAGTGGAGCAACAGAAACTGTCATTCATTGTCGGTGCAAATGTAAAATGATACAACCACTTTTGAAGCCAGTCTGACAGTTTCTTATAAAACTACACTTATTTTTACTGTATGATCAAGTAATTGCACTTTGGTGTTGACACAAAGAATTTGAAACCTGTATCTACACAAAAATGGGCACACGAATGTCTTTTAACTTTTATTTATAATTTCCCAAACCTGGAAGCAATCAAGATGTCCTTCAGTAGGCAAATGTATAAACTGTGGTGTATCGAGACAATCAATTATTGTTCAGTGCTGAAAAGAAATAACCTATCAAGCAATACAAACAACTAGAGGAAACTTAAGTGCATATTACTGAGTTAAAGAAGCTACTCTGAAAAGGCAACAGAATGTATAATTCCAACTATATGATTTGAAACAGACAAAATTATGGAAGTAGTAAAAAGACTATTGGTTCCAGGGATCCAGGGATTAGTGGGAAAGGGGGGATGAACAGGCAGAATACAGAGGATTTTTAAGGCAGCAAAACTACTTTTTATGATAGTGGAGTGGTGGATATGTATCATTTTACATTCATCCAAACCTATAGAAAGTTCAACGCTAAATGTGAAACCTGGTGTAAACTGTGGATCCTGAGTGATAAAGATGTGTCAATCTGTTGTTTCAATTGTAACAAATGTACCATCCTGATGGGAGATATTGATAATGCGGAAGGCTATGCATGTATGGGAGCAGGCAAGATATAGGAAATCTCTGTGCTTTCTCCTCAGTTTTACTGTGATTCTGAAACTATTCTAAAAAATAAAATCTATAAAGAATAGTAAGATAATCATTTAACTTTCAGTGTATTCACTGGCAAATGAACTGCCCTTTTTTAAAATTTCACTTTTCATTTCCTTTTACTTTTACCTAAACCTTCACTGAAGAAAAAAGAACTAGTACAGCTTTTAAAACAATGTTTTAGTGGTCTTTTCATACTGAAACTAACGTAACTAAAGTAACGCTATCTCAAAATGTTATGTTGATGCTTGGACTTGGTGATTATTGCTTTGGGGAGATTCTGGGGAGCATCTTGCCAATTGTCCTTAAAATGAATTATGATTTCAATTAAAATAAATATTTTCTTGAAGTAAATTTATTAAGTTTTGCTTTGTTATTTCTTTCCATACTTTTATAAATAGAAATAAAATCTTCCAGTCGGGCACGGTGGCTCATGACTGTAATCCCAGCACACTGGGAGGCTGAGGTCGACGGATCACCCGAGGTCAGGAGTTTGAGACCAGCCTGGCCAACATGGCGAAACCCCATCTAGTAGAGATACAAAATAATTAGCCCATGTGGTGGCAGGCGCCTGTAATCCCAGCTGCTCAGGAGGCTGAGGCAAGAGAATTGCTTGAACCCAGGAGTCAGAGGTTGCAGTGAGCTGAGATTTCGCCACTGCACTCCAGCCTGGGTGACGGAGTGGGGCTCCGTCTCAAAAAAAAAAGGATGGATGGAAGGAAGGAAGGAAGGAAGGAAGGAAGGAAGGAAGGAAAGGGAGGGAGGGAGGGGGGGGGAAGGGAAGGCGGGAGGAAATAAATCTCCCATTTAGGGAAAGATTTTCTATAATTATTTTAAATTTAAGAGAATGTTTGTGGGCTGGTGAATGCTGCTTTACTATAATTCCAGAAAAAGCTGGATCATTACTTGTTGGGGATGTTAGACAGTGAACATACACGTTAAGTAGAAGAAAGTTCTTCTAGTACATTTGATCTAGGGAGTTTTCACCAGAGATCTAACCTGAACTAAGAAACATTCCCCACTTTACATAAATAATTGCATATTACACACACATTTTTCATGTAATGCTTCCTTTTTTCACATAATATATTTGTGAATATATCAATATATTGCAAATTGGCTTCCATATTAGTAAGTAAAAAGATTTTTCCTTTTTTGAAGAACTCAGAATATTCATTTGCCTGCATGCACATTATTAATTTAATTGATATCTTCTTGATTGGTTCTTACTTTGTTTTCAGTATTTTGGGAGTATAGATATCTGTAGGATAAATTCCTAGAAGTATTGCTGCTGGCTCAAAGTTACATACTTTGCCAACACAGTCTTCAAGCAACATTTTTTATTGTTGACAATCTGGGTGATTTTTAATTATAATTCCTTTATTATCAAGATGATGTTCATGTTCCTATTCATTGATAACAGAACTGCAATTATAACATAATTGATAATAACAGAACTGCAATCTTTTTATGTTTCATAACCACTAGTGACATCTTCTTTGAAAAATGTTTCATGATTTTTTGTCTTTATATTTTATGGCAATTTTAGTTTTACCAGAAAACTGTATAGAAAGTATGGAGATCTCCCTGACCAACATGTACACAGTTTCTCCTATCATTAATGTCTTGTATTAGTATAGCACATTTGTTACAATTGATGAAGAAATATTGATACATTGTTAAACGCATATTTTACATTAGAGTTCACTTTTTATGTTGTAAAGTTCTACGGGTTTGGCAAATGCAAAATGTCATGATCCAGTATTACAATATCATATAGAATAGTTTCACTGCCCCAAAAATCTCTTGTGCTAGGCCTGCCTTCTCCACACTGAGCCCCAAGAAACTACTGATTTTTGTTGCCCATTGTTTTGCCTTTTTTACAAGATCACACGGTTGAAATTATACAATCTGAAGCTTTTTTTTTTATTTAGCTATATGAGTTTAAGTTTCATTTTTTGCTTTTTATAGGCTGATAGCTCATTTCTTTTTATTGATTGATGTAGTTTGGATTTGTGTCCCTGCCAAAATTCCATGTTATATTGGAGAAGGGGCCTGGTGGGAGGCAATTTAATCATGGGAGTGGATTTCCCATTTGCTTTTCTCATGATGGAGAGTGAGTTCTCACCAGATCTGATGGTTTAGAAGTGTGCATCCCTTCCCATTGCACACTTTTCTCTCCTCTGTTGTAATGAGAAGACATGACTTGCTTCCCTCTTCCACCATGAGTGTAAATTTTCTGAGGCAGACTAATAGAGAATATTGGTACCCGGAGTGGGGCATTGCTGTAAGGATACGGGAAAATGTGGAGGCAACTTGGAACTGAGTAACGAGCAGAGGCTGAAACAGTTAGGAGTGCTCAGAAGAAGACAGAAGATGTGGGAAAGATTGGAACTTCCTAGAGACTGTTGAATGGTTTTGACCAAAATGATCTTAGTGATATGGACAATGAAGTTCAGGATTGTCTCAGATGGAGATGAGGACTTATGGGGAACTGGAGTAAAGGTCACTCTTGCCATGCTTTAGCTAAGAGACTGGTGGCATTTTGTCCCTGCTCTAGAGATCTGTGGAACTTTCAACTTGAGAGAGATGATTTAGGGTATCTGGTGGAAGAAATATCTAAGCAGCAAAGCATTCAAGATGTGACCTGGCTGTTTCTAAAAGTGTTTACTCATATGCGTGAACAAAGAGATTATCTGAAACTGGAACTTATATTTAAAAGAGAAGCAGAGCATAAAAGTGGTAGGAAAAAAAAAAAACTCATTTTCTGAGGATAAAATCAAGCCTGCTCTAGAAATTTGCATATGTAAAGAGGATCCAAATGTTAATAGCCAAGACAGTGGGGAAAATATCTACAGAACATTTTAGACATCTTCACGGAGGCCCCTCCCATCACCAGTCTGGAGGCCTAGGAGGGTTAAATGGTTTTGTAGGTCAGGCGTGCAACCTTGGGAGATGGCACCTTATTTCCCACTGACTACAGCTCCAGCCATGGCTAAGAGGAGTCAAGGTACAGCTTGGGCCATGACTTCAGAGGATGCAAGCCCCAAGTTTTTGTGCCTTTCACATGGTGTTGGGCTTATGAGTATGTAGAAAGCAAGAGTTTCAAGACAGTGAGTGAGTTCTCATGAGGTCTGATGGTTTAGAAGTGTGTGGCACTTCCCCCTTTGCTCTCTCCCTCACTCTCTCCTGTCACTAGGAGAAGACATGCCTTGCTTCCTTTTAGGCTTCTGCCATGATTGTGAGTTTTCTGAGGCCTCCCAGTCATGCTTCTTGTTAAGCCTGTGGAACTGTGAGTTAATTAAACCTTTTTTCTTCATGAATTACCCAGTCTCAGGAAGCTCTTCATAGCAGTGTGAGAATAGACTAATACATTGATTACTAATATTCCACTATATGAATGTAACAGTTTAGTTATCCATTTACTTACTGAAGGACATCTTCAATGCTTCCACTTTTTTATATTCGGGTACAGGTTTTTGTGTGGACATGTCTCCAACTAATTTATGTAAATATCTGGGAGTATGATTGCTTAATCATACAATAACTCTATTTGCTTTGTAAGAAAATTTCACTCTGTCTTCCAACACTCCAGTACCATTTTACATGACCTCCAGCAATGAAAGGAAGTTCCTGTTGTTTTCCATTATTGCTAGCATTTGATGTTTGCATTGATTTTTTTTTTTTTTTTGAGATGGAGTCCTGCCTGCTCTGTCGCCCAGGCTGGAGTGTGCAGTTGGTGATCTCAGCTCACTGCCACCTCCACCTCCCGGGTTCAAGCAATTGTCCTACCTCAGCCTCCCAAATAACTAGGATTACAGGCATGTACCAGAATGCCCAGCTAATTTTTTTTGTATTTTTACTAGAGATAAGGTTTCACCATGTTAGTCAGGCTGGTCTCAAACTCCTGGTCTCAAGTGATCTGCCTGCCTCAGCCTCCCAAAGTGCTACGCTTACAGTTGTGAGCCACTGCACCCAGCCTGTTTTTGTAGATTTTTAAGAGATCCTTATATACATAGGACATTTGGCTGTGTCTGTGTCTGAATTACAAACTCTTCTAATTTACCCCTGCTGTTGAACTTTGCTTAAAATACATTGTGTGATGCAGATTTTAAAATATTTTATTATCTGTTCTTGTTCTTTCTTCTTTTTTAAATAAGCATAGTCACTTACAGGTAGTTTTGTTTCTTCACCCTCCTGTCACTCTCCATCCACAAGTAGGCTCCAGTGTCTATTGTTCCCTACTTTGGGTCCATATGTACTTAATGTTTAGCTCCCACTTACAAGGGACAACATGCGATATTTGGTTTTCTTTTTTTTCTTTTTTTGTGACGGAGTCTCGCTCTGTCGCCCAGGCAGGAGTGCAGTGGCGCGACCTCAGCTCACTGCAAGCTCCACTTCCCGGGTTCATGTCATTCTCCTGCCTCAGCCTCCCGAGTAGCTGGGAATACAGGCACCCACCACCACGCCCAGCTAATTTTTTGTATTTTTTAGTAGAGACGGGGTTTCACCGTGTTAGCCAGGATGGTCTGGATCTCCTGACTTCGTGATCCGCCCACCCTCGGCCTCCCAAAGAGCTGGGATTACAGGTGTGAGCCACTGTGCCTGGCCACGATATTTGGTTTTCTCTTCATGCATTAGTTCACTTAGGTTTCAACATCACTGATTATTAGAGATTTACAAACCAAAACTACAATCAGATACCATCACACACCAGTCAGAATGGCTGTTTTTAAGGGGTCAAAAATAATATACTGAAGACGTAGTGGAGAAAAGGGGATGCTTATACACTGCTGGTGGGAATATAAATTAGTTCTGTCATTGTAGAAAGCAGTCTGACGATTTCTCAAAGAACATAAAACAGAATTACCATTCAACCCATCAATCCTATTATTGGGTATATATACAAAGCAATGTAAATCCTTTCACCATTATTTTTCTATTATACGTTGAAGCATTTGGGTCATACTTACAAACACATTTATTCTTCCTAGATAATTAAAAGAAATTCTACTATGAGTAGTTCTAATACTTACAGTTTCAGGAATCAAATTTATATATTGGGTCAGTACATAAATTACACATTAATGTTTCTATAAGAGGTAAGGTACAATTGCAGCAGCTTTTTTTTTCTTCTAGATAATCTAGTTATTTTAATGTCACTTGCAGGATACTTCTGCCTATGAATAGAAGAGTATTGAAACTTTTTTTTTCCATTTTTTTCCCTCAATTACCATATAACCAGAGCTGCAGCTGGTCATTCTGTGTCTTCCTGGAGAAACCAGTGGGAGAGAGCTTTGTAATCAAGAGATTCAAGTACAAATCCTAGCTGTATTTCGTTTACTTGTGCAATTTTGGACAAGTTGCTCATTATTCTTCAATCTTGTTTTCTTCATATTTAAGGAAAAAGGAGAAATATATACATTTCCTACAGTTTCTATGAGTATTAAAATGAGATACCAGAATGCTTGATACAATAGTGAGTACAAAGTAATGGTTCACTAAATGGTAGCTGTCATTATTAATATTATGATCACACTAAAAATGCTGTATCTTAGACATTAACATAGAAAAAAAATCTATTAATGAAATGTGTTTATGACAACTTACCCAAAAAATACGGAATTATATATCCTACAAGCCCCTCGTGCTCCACAGCTGGTGGTGGACCACCTCATACATGTTTTATCAATCAGAGCCCCAAAATATATTGGAGCTAGAATTCCTCCTGCAACATGAGATAAAAAGATATCAATCCAAGTGAAAGGTTTCAAATGTAACTGGGTGATCGTCTACACTGATACATTTTGGATTAATACAAGTTTAAAGTTTTGGAAAATTATTCCATTGTTTTGGCCTCCATCCACCCAAGAATCAAAATTATTAGAAATCGCAACGGCTTAAATCATATGGTAATGTCACAGATGTATTTGATCTACTCTTCTCTCCCTATATACAGAGGGAAGAAAGAGTATTATACACCTGTATACTCTGTTCTTCCTACAATACAAATTAACTGAAGCCGGATTGGTAAAAAGGGGAATGTTGTTAGTAAAACATGAAAGTTATGTTGGTTCATATGGAATTTTTCTTAGGCAAGAATGGCTGGATTACTGAGAGTTAAATTATAACTTTAGGAGAAAAGGAAAAGCTCTCACCTCAACTGCTGTAAAGGCAGGAGATTTTAATACTATTTTAAGATAATAAAAAAGTAAATGCTTCCACGGGGATTCCCTCCCCAGAGAAGTTCAGGCCCAGCTTCAAACAGTGCTCAGCTATTGGCCAATTTCACTTCTTTCTGGGCTCAGAGCCCAATTCTCTCTTTCTTAATGCTATTAGAGCCCACGATCAAGCATTTTCTCTCCATCGATTTCATGCACTTTTTAATATCTCCTAAAGCAGGCTAGGCTGCAGGTTAGGGTCTCTGTTGCTAAATTTTGTTTCTGTCAGTGGTCTTTAGTGCACAACGATACATATATTTTCAGTGGTCTGTCCAGTCAATTTTTTATCTGTAGTGCCTGATTTCGATGAATGTGCAGCATTCCAGGGATACATATGTTATTTATAGGAGAAGTATAAATTCTGAGATTAACTCCTAGTTTTAAGAATAGGTAATTTGTTCAAAATTTTGAGGGCCATCATAGTAGAGAGCTATCGTTCAGATGGCAGAAATGAAGCATACAAGATTTCACTTTGTTCTTGTTCTGTTTTGTGATTCATACTTTTCAGATTTTGTTTTGTCACAAAAAATGACAGTGATTGACACATGAATGTTTCACCGATTCTTTTTACGTTTAATCATTCTCAATTTTCTGAGACTGAGAAATAGTAGAATCACAAGGGCATGTTGTCTGAGGCCAATGCATCTGAAGCAAACTGGTCCTGAAATAATGGGTGAGAAATTTGCAGATTTCAAAAAATCACAGCGACCCTTTGAAAAATAAAGAAAAGATGCCAACAATTTACTTTCTTCACGTTATGCCACTGGTTTAAACAAACTTAATGAAGTAAATGTTTTAAGTAACAAACTTTGTCTTATTAGAATTGTAAATCTTCTGATAACCTGTTTTCTAAATATCTCTTTTAGTTTAATACACTATATAGGTCTTCTACCGTTTACACATATATCATATTTAAGACAACTGTTCATGAATTGGAAGTTTGCTACTAAGTGTGGATGTTTCCCACAGAAGCATTTAGGGTCCATTGTACCATATATTGGACATAACAAAATTGGCTGTTCACAATTAGAATGGCAAAATTCATTTTTTTCTATGTTATGTTGCTAAAACAATTTCTTCTATTGTCATAATCTCATTTCAACATATCAGAAGGAGTCCTAACTACCCAGATGCTGTTTCCAGCCTCTGTGGCCCAGGTTCTAGGAGCGAGATATCTTCTCTGAATGTGGAGGTAGAGAACTGCCAAGATTACAGAGGCTGGAAGATTAAGGACCCAGAAAGGGAATGCTGAGATAGAGCCAATGGAACCCTGCAGCATCTTCATCTTCTCTCTCCTATTCTTTTTATATTTCCTTTTACCTTTCTGGATCTGTGACTTTCCCACCAAATACACTTCATGTACAACTTCTTCACGGTAATTTGCCCACAGAGTTATACTTTTTCCCTTGCTTGCGAGGGTCCCAGAAACTGACCCCTCCCACTTCCTTTTCCTTCTGCCATCTGTGGTTACTTACAGGCCATAATCAGTCCTCTGTACCAATCCCTAGATGAATGATGCACACAATGTTTATAATTCTTACAAAGGAGCAACTCACAGAGGTTAGACTAGACATTATTTAACAACAAGTATCTGTTCAGTAAAAAAGGCAAATGGCAATAAGGGATAAAGGGTCATTTCCTAAATCTTTTCTCGTCACTTTTGAATATTTAGAAATAGGCCTTCAGCCTCTGGAGTCTACAATCCTACCCTTTGCCACCATAAACCACAATTTTCTGAGCTTTCTTTTATTCAGGACATCCTCTTAATCCAATATGCCTAGTTCTAGAGTATGAATTCTCATTCCCTTTTGCATTAACTCCTGCTAATGGTTAGCTGTCCAGCCATACAGGACCAGGCAGTGGGAAATGGCACAGTTAATGTCACCTTCTGTTGTTTTAGACAACCTTAGCCTGACCAGATTCCCAGGGCTCCCAAGCTACTTTAGGGCTGTCCTAAGTAATGTCTGCATTTGGAAGGAAGGTCCTCCACTCTGCCTATACCTGGGAGAAATATTCTTATTTTTCTGAAAGAAGGAAAGCCTCAGAGACCACCTATCTTTCTGTTTCTGTTAGAAAGAGTATAATATAAACATGATGATTCCTTGCTCTTAACAGATAGACTCTAACTAGAATTAACAATCAAATTATCTTTTAGGTCACTCAATTTTCCTGTTCCTTTTTATTTTCATTTATCACAAAATAGAAATGATTCGTACTTACTCCTTTTTATACAGTCTTAGAGTGGAAAATTAATTGCATTCAGTCTTTAAGATTTAACATTAATATTTATATGTTAAAATGTGTAATCTATATATTTGTCATACCTAGTGTTCTTATAACCATTGAATGAAAACCCATTGCAAGTGCTTTCAATTCAGGTTGAACAATCCTGAAATATGACAAAGGCAAAGAAATAATACATGTCATTAAAAAATCAAACTGAGTTAATATTAAAACATTCATCACTATCCTTCCTCTCCCTGGTAGAATGAACACTCTTAAGTGGATTTCCCACATTATATAAAGTTACATTTTCAACTGTTTTAAAAGGTAAACACCTGAGTGATCATAATTTCCTTATTTCTTCAATGCTTTATGATTTCAAGACAGTTTAACACATATGTTCACATTTGATCCCTATGAAAATCCTGTAAGAAAGTGGTCAGAATAGACTTTATTATGCTGATGAAGAAAATGATTTTGTGTGGACTATTTAGTCAAGGTAGCTCATATTAAAAGATTATATACTTTTATCCAGGAGTAATTCTTAGGAGACCTCTTTTTACCACCTTACTTCTGTCATCAATGTTAACAGAATAGCTTACTAATATGATTTGTAAATTACCAGAAGGGTCAAAAAACTTTTCTGTGTTGTAGCATCTAATGTATTTAACTGTCATATTAAAGATACAGAGCATATTTGTATCCTCACTTGGAAATTCACTCACTCTTACATTTCTACAATTCCATTTTTCTGTGTTCAATAAACTGATGATGCTACCATCCCTGCGATAACTTAGTACCTACCAAGTGAAATGAAATTATCTTTCATTAGTAAAGGAGGTGGGTTGGGACGAGGGGGATGACTGTGGCTCAAATAACCAACTTTTACTGAAATATTGAATTAACTGATAAAAAGGGTGTTTTTTTCCTCGAAGTGTTGGATGGTTTTTTTCAGAGGGCTGAGTAACTGCCATCAATCAAGAAACATTCACTAAGCCCCATTAAAAGATACCATGCTAGTTAATATTCCTGAAAGTAAATAGAGAAATAATGCTTTATCTCATCCAAGTGACTTGTAGTAGTGTATCACTTAATCTCTCTTGGCCTCAGTTTCCTTGTTTGCTAAGTAGGCATGATAATGCTTATCTCATATATTATAAGAATCCAATACAATGAACTAGTACTCTAAACCTCAGTTTCATGTACACACATTTGCCTCTATACCTTGCCAGAGAGCTGCCTTTTATTGAGATTCTGAAAAGAATTCAATAGAGCTTATAAAATTTTAAAAGACAAAAATCAAGTTAAACCGAATACATTAAAAGTTAAACAGAATAGTTATACATTAGGAGAGACAATAAATGGAAAGTGTGTTTTGGCTCAGCTTTGACAAAGGACAGCAGCACTTTGTTAGCACAACTGAGGGCACAAAATTACACTGAGGACAATGAATCTGACATGGTTTGGCTCTGTGTCCCCATCCAAATCTCATCTTGAATTTTACTCCCATAATACCCATGTGTTGTGGGAGGGATCCGGTGGGAGATAATGGAATCATAGGGGCAGGTCTTTTCTGTGCTGTTCTCATGATAATGAGTAAGTCTCACGAGATCTGATGGCTTTATAAGTCAGAGTTTTCCTGCACAAACTCTCTTTGCCTGCTGCCATCCATGTGTGATGTGGCTTGAGCCTCCTTGCCTTCCACCATGATTGTGAGGTTTCCCCAGCTACATGGAACTGTAAGTCAGATTAAGCCTCTTTCTTTTGTAAATTGCCCAGGCTCAGGTATGTCTTTATCAGCTGTGTAAAAACAAACTAATACAGTAAATTGGTACCAGCAGAGTGGGACGTTGCTAAAAAGATACCTGAAAATGTGGAAGTGATCTTAGAACTGGGTAACAGGCAGAGACTGGAACAGTTTGGAGGGCTCCAAAGAAGATAGGAAAATGTGGGAAAGTTTGGAACTTCCTAGAGACTTGTTGAATGGCTTTGGCTAAAAGCCTGATAGTGATATGGACAATAAGGTCCAGGCTGAGGTGGTCTCAGATGGAGATAAGGAACTTGTTGGGAACTGGAGCAAAGATGACCCTTGTCATATTTTATTGAAGAGACTGGCAGTATTTTGCCCCTGCTCTAGAGATTTGTGGAACTTTGAACTGGAGGGAGATGATTTAGGGTATCTGTCAGAAAAAATTTCTAATCAGCAAAGCATTTAAGAGGCGACTTGGGTGCTGTTAAAGGCATTCAGTTTTATAAGGGAAGCAGAGCATAAAAGTTTGGAAAATTTGCAGCCTGACAATGTGATAGAAAAAAAAGAAAAACATTTTCTGAGGATAAATTCAAGCCGCCTGCAGAAATTTGTATACCTAAGGAGGAGCTGAATGATAATTCCCAAGACAATGGGGAAAATGTCTTTAGGGCATATGAGAGGTCTTCACGGTAGCCCCTCCCATCAAAGGCCTGGAAGCCTAGAATAAATGGTTTCCTGAGCCAGGCCCAGGGTCCCTGTGCTATGTGCAGCCTAGGTACTTGGTGCCCTGCATCCCAGCTGCTCCAGCTGTGGCTGAAAGGGACCAATGTAGAGCTCGGGCTGTTCCTTCACAGGGCGCAAGCCCCAAGCCTTGGCAGCTTCCACATGATGTTGAGCCAGTGGGTGCACAAAAGTCAATAATTGAGGTTTGGGAACCTCTGCCTAGATTTCAGAGGATGTGTGGAATGCCCAGGAAGAAATTTGCTTCAGGGGCAAGGTGCTCATAGAGAACCTCTGTTAGGGCAGTGTGGAAGAAAAACATGGGGTCAAAGCCCCCCATAGAGTCCCTACTGGGGCACTGCCTAGTGGAGCTGTGAGAAGAAAGTCACCGTCCTCCAGACTCCAGAAGCTGTCAGTAGATCCACCAACAGCTTGCACCATTCACCTGGAAAAGCTGCCAACCCAAGGAGGCAGCCTGGAGGGAGTCTGTACCCTGCAAAGCCACAGGGATGGAGCTGCCCAAGACTACAGGAACCTCCCTCTTGCATCAGCCTGACCCGAATGTGAGACATGGTGTCAAAGGAGATCATTTTGGAGCTTTTAAGTTTTGACTGCCCCATTGGATTTCAAACTTGCATAAGGCCTGTAGCCCCTTTGTTATAACCAATTCCTCCCATTTGGAAAGGCTGTATTTACTGTATTTACCCAATGCCTGTACCCCCATTGTATCTAGGAAGTAACTATCTTGCTTTTGTTTTTACAGGCTCATGGGTGAAAGGGACTTGCCTTATCTCAGATGAGACTTTGAACTGTGGACTTTTGGGTTAATGCTGAAATGAGTTAAGACTCTGGGGGACTGTTGGGAAAGAATGATTGGTATTGAAATGTGAGGACATGAGATTCGGAGGGGACAGGGGTGGAATGAAATGGTTTGACTCTGTGTCCCCATCCAAATCTCATCTTGAATTTTACTCACATAATTCCCACACATTGTTGGAGGGACCCAGTGGGAGATAATTGAATCATGGGGGCAGATCTTTCACATGCTATTCTCATGATAGTGAATAAGTCTCATGAGATTTGATTGCTTTATAAGGTGGACTTTTCCTGCACAAGCTCCCTTTGCCTGCTGCCACCCATGTAAGATGTGACTTGCTCCTCCTTGCCTTCCACCATGATTGTGAGGCTTGCCCAGCCATGCGGATCTGTAAGTCCAATTAAACCTCTCTCTTTTATAAATTGCCTAGTCTCGGATATGTCTTTATCAGCAGCATAAAAACAAACAAATACAGAATCCATGCCTGCTATTTAGGAAGAAGTTTATTTCACAAAGAGATGGTCAGGAGGAAATCAGTAGAAAGGGGAGTTTAACTTATCTATTTAGTTATTACTCTCAAATATCAGATTTCTCAAAGGAGATTTTGGGAAGGGAGAGATTGCACTTCACCCCTGGTTGAGTTTTTTGACAATTGCCTGACAGGTATTTTTCACTGTAATTGATTTTCAGAAGTTACACTTTGTCCTACACACACAAGGTAAAATGATATTTGTTATTGAGCCTTATTTTCACCCATGGAAAGGGTTAGCATGCAGGAGACTTGGGGAACTTGCAGATAGGGAGAATATTTTCCTAAGGGTGGGCCTGAAATCTTCAACAGTTCAGTGGAGATGATGAATGTGTGTGATACAGTAATATTCATATACAATAACAATCACACACACTCACCTCTACATTCACATGAATGCACACTCACACTTCTTGCTGCATGCTCATACTCATATCCTCACTTGCATGCATACACCCGTGCATGGTTATCATGTAAGTTATTTATCACTGTAGTGTGACTCCTGCTTTACATATGATATTGAGTAGCTCTGTATTTTGATGGATCTCTCTCAGGATGAATTTACCACAAAAAGCACCCTAAGAAGTTAAATGTGCTATTTCATTTAATTATTTAATTTAAGAGATTTCATTTAAATTGTTCCTCTGTTGTTCTTTCTAATGACAATCAACCATCATGACCTGCTGTTTCTTGAGGTAATTTCCAGTTAGACCTAATGAAACCCTAACAATAGATAGCACAGGTAGGGAATGCTTGTTTTCCTGTTTGCAAAAGATTGAAGAAAAGTTCTAATTTATTGTGTATATGAGCCAAATCCTTTCTAGCTAAGCCACTAAAATGTAGTTTTTAATAAAAGTTCTAAAACATTATCCTCTTTGGGCCATTTAAATTGATGTTTTGTTTGTCATAAACTTACATCATGCCTCACATCCTATCACCAGCAGAATGTCAAGATTTTGAGGTCCTCTCTGGGTACCAAGACTCTCATTCCACATGGTTTACTATATCCCTTAATCCCACTCACTCGCTTACTCTTTTTCCATTACTCAAACCCTTTCATTTTGCCCAGGGAAACTCATGTTTGTTACCAGCAAAATATTTAGTTCCTACATTCTTTGTAGCCCTTTCACTTTCTTATTCTAAACAAAGCCTGGTTTACTCCCAATGACGCTCCATGTAACTCTCTCACGTAGGACTGTTTTCCTTCCACAACCTCCATATAAAGGGGCCTGAGATGTAGAAGTTCTTACTGATCTTTCATTTTTACTACTTCCAGATCTGAGTCTTTCCTCTGAAAGACCTCTAGGTTCCAGGAAGAGGTGCACCACCTTACCATACTATTCTCTAACCTCTTTGTTGAAGTTAACTATAGACTGGCACATCACAACTCTCATCATTTCTTGACAATTTTCATTCTAGACTCCCTGTAATTTTTGTGAAAATTATTTCTGCCCTTTTTCCTAGTTATTTTAGGAAATATAGATGATACAGATTATGCTCCCAGTGGTATGGCCTTTCAGTTTCTTGGTCTCTTTTCTGGAAAGTCTTATTTCTTCCACCCACAGTCAGTTCATCAGTACCCATTTTTAAAATCCTCCATTTTGGCCATCCTAGTCCTTATAACCACCTCCTACATTTTAAATTTACTCCCTTTCATGTATCTGTTACAAGAAGCTCTAGCCCTAGCTCTTCAGGCTATGATTCCCCTGATCTCTTCACAGGCCATCTCTAGTTTTACCACTTCACTTCCTTTCTCATCATGATGTTTATAATCATGTTATAAATCACTCTTCTGCATATATTCTGTACATTTTTGTTCATCTCATCCTTTACTGTACTAGACAAGTAAAAATGCTTTCATCTAATCCTCTGCCTTCTCTGAACCTATATACAAAGAGTTTCATCCCTGAAGGAAAAAATTCACACATCTGACCGTGTTCACTTTAAATTCATAAGCACAGACCTTCAGGAGGCCTCCAGGGCAATTGTCCAATAGCCTACTAGTCCATTTTCCCTGTCAGTATGTTTCTTTAATCTTCAAGATTTCTAGTTCACATTTTCTGATCTAAAGACTCTTTCTTTTCTTCCTCGTCTTTCTCATCTGATTACATTCCTTTTTTATAACAAATAAAGTAGAAACAGCAGAAAAAAGTTCAATATTCTTCATCACTACAGGTACACATTTATCTGTCTTTTACCCACATAGACAATTTCCCTTTTTGTACAAAGAAAAACTCTGTATCTTGGTTAATCTCTTTTCACCTTCCTCTGTAATTGTTTTCCCTCTTTTCTGCATTGTCATTTCCTTCATCTCTACTGATGATTCTCATCAGTATGTCAGTATGCTATTATGTCTAGAATTGAACATAAACAGAAATTTTACCCCACAACTTTGCTAACAACCACACCTTTTGTCAGCTTCTTTTATAACACTACACCTGAAAATAACTTTCCATGCTGACTGTTGCACTTCCCTTTCTAGAATTTTCTCTTGATCCTCTTCAATATAGCCTGTTAGATCCTACACAACACACATTATAGCCACATTTTCAAATGGAAAAAAATGAATTCAAACAAAATAAATTCAAAATAAGGAGAGATAGCTTATCTAAGTTAGAAAGAACCAGAGAAAGAATTCTTTAAGTATAAAGAAGGTAGAATGTTAAAGGTCCAAAGGACCACAGTGACTCTTGAGCAATGAATCCAAACCTAAATAAAATCTCTGATATGCTGATAAAGAATCCAAAATATTTATTGTAAAGAAGTCTTCATGAAATAAGAACTTCAAGTAATATGGGATTATGTAAAGCTTGAGATCCAAAAGAAAGTTAAAAATTATCAAAAGGAAATGAGAAACATAAGATAGGGTATAAAAGAAGAGATAGATTTTACTAAGAAAAGTAGACACAACTTCTGAAAATAAAAAAAATGTATTGAAGGGACTGCAAAGTACCTTTGAAAGCTTTAAGAATAGGCCAGAACAAGCAGAATAAACAATTTCAGAGTTAGAAGACAGGTCTTTCAAATAAACTCGGTAGGAAGAATACATAGAAAAATGAATTGAAAAACCTAACAGAGCCTTCAAGACATATGGGGTTATGTATTGCATCCAAATTTATGAATCATGGATGTTCCAGAGGGAGAAGAAAAAGTAAAAGTGTGGGAAACTTGTTTGAAAGAATAACTCAGAAAAACTTCCCTGACTTACTACAGATCTAGACATCCAAATATAAAAAGCTCAGGTGATTCCTGGGAGATGCATTGCAAGAACAACCTGCACAAGACATCCAGTCATCAGACTACTAAAAGTCAACATAAATTTAAAAATCTTAAACATGGCAAGAGAGAACTATCTAATTACATGTTAAGAGAATCTCATCAGACTAACAGCAGACTTCTTACCAGGAATCTTACAAGCCAAAAGAAATTAGGGTCTTATTATCAGTCTTTAAAGAAAAAAAAAAATGACAACCAAGAATTTTGTATCCTGCTCAACTAAGACTCATAATTCAAGAAGAAAAACAGTACTTCCCAAATAAGGGAATTTGTCACAAACAGACTGACTCTACAAGAAAGACTTGAAGGAGTTCCAACACATAGAAATGAAAGAGCAATACTTATCATTATGGAAACATACAAAGTATAAACCTTACAGATCTCATTTTAAAATTACCTAATTGAGACTGCAAAGAAAATTAAGAAATAATTCACAATATTACAGAAACAACCCTCAAAAATTAATACTGACCTTAAATATAAATAGAATGAACACTCCTCTTAAAAAATATAGTCTAACAGAATGAATTTTTAAAAATTCAACTATATGCTACATACAAGAAACCCACCTAACTCAAGTAACTTGTAAAGACCTTTTCAGACTCAAAGCAAAGGGGTGCAAAAAGATATTATATGAAAATACAAACCAAATCTGAGCAGAAGTAGTTATACTTGGATTAGATAAAACAAATATCAAACCAAAAACCATAAATAATGACAAAGAAGGTTACTATATAAAGAATCAGTTAAGAAGATATGACAATTCGAACCATATGCACCCAGCACTGGAGCACCCCAATTCATAAAACAAACACTACTGGACCTAAGGAAAACAAAATAGATAGCAATACAGTATTAGTGGGGTCTTTCAATAACCCACTGACATTAGGCAGATAATGGTAGCCAAAATTCAACAAAGAAACTTTTACAATGGACATTAGACCCAATGGACCTGACAAACATTTGCAGAACATTTTACCCTACCACCTCAGAATATACATTCTTCTCATGCACATATGAAACATTTTCAAAAATTGACCATATACCATGCCTAAAGGCAATACTCAATGATTTTTTAAAAATCAAAATAATATCAAGTTCCATTTCAGAATACAGTGGAATATACAGTGGAATAAGACAGAAATTAGTTCCTAGAAGAATTCTCAACACTATAGAAATACATGAAAATTAAATAACCTGTTCCTGAACAATTATTTGGTCAATGATGAAAGCAAGGCAGAATTTTTTTTAAAAAAATTGAAATGACGCTGGATGTAGTGGCTCACTTAAGGTCAGGAGTTTGAGACCAGCCTAGCTAAAATGGTGAAACTCCATCTCTACTACAAATGAAAAAAATTAGCTGGGTGTGGCGGCACATGTCTTTAATCCCAGCTGCTAAAGAGACTGAGGCAGGAGAATTGCTTGAACCTAGAGGTAGAGGTTGCTGTGAGCCAAGATCACACCATTTCACTCCATCCTGAGTGACAGAGTGAGATTCTGTCTCAAACAAACAAACAAAATTAAGAAATTGAAATGAATGAAAATAAAGACACAACATACCAAAACCTCTGAGATACAACAAGTCAATGCCAACAGGGAAGTTTTTAGAATTAAATGCCTACAACAAAAAGATAGAAGGATATCAAGTTAACAATCTAATGTCATGCCTCACAGAACTAGTAAAACAAGAATAAACTGCACCCCAAGCTAGTAGAATATAGTAAATATTAAAGAACAAATCTAACTGAAATTTGGGCAAACAATATTGCAAAGGATCTGTGAAATAAAAAGTTGTTATTTGAAAATATAAGTAAGGTAGACAGACTACCAGTAGATTAACCAAAAAAAGAAAGAAGATTCAAGTAAGTACAATCAGAAATATTAATGGTGTCATTAAAACTATTACCACGGAAATATAAAATATCATCAGAGACTACTATGGCCATCTCTACATACACAAACCAGAAAACCTAGAGGAAACTGATAAATTCCTGGAAACATACAACTTCACAAGTTTGAACCAGGAAGAAATAGAAATCCTTAAAAGACCAATAATGAGTAATTAAATTGAATTAGTAATAATAAAAAAAAATCTCCTTATGACAACAACAAAAAGCGCAGGACCAGAGAAAATTATTGCCAGATTCTGCCAGACCAAAAAGGAAGAAATAATACCAATTATACTAAAACTATTTCAAAAAATCAAGAGGGAAGGAATCCTCTTCAACTAATTCTATGAAGTCAGCATCATGCTGATACCAAAGGCAGGCAAGTACATGACAAATAAAAGAGAAAACTACACATCAATATCCCTGATGAACACAGATCCAAATATCCTCAAAAAAAAAAAAAAAATCTCTAGAAAATAAAATTCAGCAGCACATCAAAAGGTTCATCACAATGAAAAGTGGACTTTTTCCTGAAATGCAAGGATGGTTCAATATATGAGAATCAAAAAATGTGATTTATAAAATTAACAGAAATTTCTTTTTTCAAAAAGCATATGATAAAATCAATTGATGCAGAAAAAAACATTTGATAAAATCCAGCATCCCTTTATGATAAAAACACTTACCAAACTAGGCATAGAAGAAAAATACTTTAAAGTAATAAAAATCATATATATGACAAACCACAGTCAATAACAAACATATCAAATGGGGGAAAATTGTAAGCATTACTTCTAAGAATGGACCCAAGATGAGGATGCCCATTTTCACCACTCCTATTCAACACAGTATTGGAAGTGCTATCAGGAGCAATAAGGCAAGACAAAGGAATAAAAGGCCTCCAAATGGAAAAAGAAGAATTTGAATTATTCCTGTTCACTTATGATATAATCTTACACCTAGAAAACCCTAAAACTCCTCTGAAAGTCTTAGACTTGATAAACTACTTCAGTAAAGTTTCAGGATACAAAACCAATGTACAAAAATCAGTAGCATTTCCATACACCAATAATGATCAAGCTCAAAACCAAATCAACAACTGAATCCCATTTACAATAGATACAAAAAATGGGAAAACATTTAAAATAATAGGTAAAAAAGTCTTTATGAGGAGAACTACAAAACACTGATGAAAAAAGTTATATATGGCATTAAAAAATAGAAAAACATCTCATGTTCATGAATTGGAATAATAAATATTGTGTAAAATGACTATCCAGCCCAAAGCAATCTACAGATTCAACACAATTATATTAAATTACCTATGTAAATCCTAAAATTCATATGGAATCAAAAGAGTCTGACTAGCAAATTCATCCTAAGCAAAAAAATAAAGCTGAAGTTGTCACATTACCTGACTTCAAATTATACTACGTCTATAAGCCAAAATAAAATGGTATTAGTATAAAAATAGACACATAGATCAATGGAACAGAATAGAGAAGCCAGAAATAAAGTCACATATCTACAACATACTGATTTTTGACAAAGTAACAAATATATATACAGTGAGGAAATGGTGCTGGGAAAATTGGAGAACCATATATACAGACATAAAATTGAACCCATATCTCTCATCATATATAAAAATTAACTCAAAATGGATTAAAAATCCCAGCACTTTGGGAGGCTGAGGCAGGTGGATCGCAAGGTCAGGAGATCGAGACCATCCTAGATAACATGGTGAAACCCCGTCTCCACTAAAAATGGAAAAAATTAGCCAGGCATGATGGCAGGTACCTGTAGTCCCAGCTACTCGGGAGGCTGAGGCAGGAGAATGGTGTTAACCCAGGAGGCAGAGTTGCAGTGAGCCGAGATCGCATCACTGCACTCCAGCCTGGGCAACAGAGCAGACTCCATCTCAAAAAAAAAAAAAAAAAAAAAAAAAGATGGCTTAAAGACTTAATTGTAAGGCCTGAAACTATAAAAATCCTGGGGGAAAACCTAGGAAAAACTTTTATTGACAATGGTCTAGGCAAAGAATTTATGACTACATCCTTAAAAGGAAATGCAACAAAATAATATATCAATGGAACTTACTTAAACTACAAAATTTTTGTTCAGTAAAAAATAGTAATAATCAACAGAGTACACAGACAACTCACAGAATGGGAGAAAATATTTACAAACATGCACCTGAAAAAGGGTTAATATCCAAAATCTACCAGGAACTCAAACAACTCAATGAAAAAAAAAAGAAAAAAAACCTCATTAAAAAGTGGGTAAAGGATATGAATAGACATTTTTCAAAAGAAGACATACAAATGGCCAATAAATATATAAAAATGCCCAACATCACTAATCATCAGAGAAATGAAAATTAAAACCATAATGAGATACCATCTTACACTCATCAGGATAGCTATTAATACAAAGTCGAAAGTCAAGAGATGTTGGTGAAGATGAGAAGAAAAGTGAATGCTTACACACTGTTGGTGGGAATGTTAATTAGTACAACCTCTATGGAAAACAGTATAGAGATTTCCTGGTGACCTAAAAATTGAACTACCATTTAATCCAGCAATCCCACCACAGGGTGTCTACCTAAAGACAAAGAAATCATTTTATTAAAAAGACACCTCCTGACTTGTATGCTTATCACAGCACTAGTGACAAAGCAAAGTCATGGAATCACTAATCACTAAATTTCCATTCACTGATAATTAGATTAAAACATTGGCATATATGTATATACTATGGGATACTAGTCAGCAATAAAAAAATGAAATCATGTCTTTTTATAGCAATGTGGATAGAAATGGATGCCATTATCCTGAGTGAAATAAATCAGAAACAGAAAGTAAAAAATGCATGTACTTTCTTTGATGTGGGAGCTAAACAATGGGCACACAAGGATGTACAGAGTGGAATAACAGACATTGGAGACTCTAAAGTGTGGGAGGTTGGAAGGGAGTGGGAGAGAAGAAATACTAACTACTGAATATAAAGTACACTATTCAGGTGATGGGAACATTAAACCCCAGACTTTACCACTGCCTCATATAATCCATGTTTCACAACTGTACTTGTATCTCTAAATCCATAAAAATGAAAAAATTTAAAACAACCAAAACCACCTTTTTGTTTCACCTCCCATCTTCATGCACTAGTTTTGTTTAGGTTAACAGTGATGAGCATATAATGAAATCCAATGGTCACTTTCTAGTCCCTAACTCCTATGAACTCTCAGCAGGCCTTGACATAGTTTCTTTATTCATTACTTCTTCATATATTCTTCACTGTGCTTCAAGGACATGATCCTTTCCCAGTTTTCCTCATAACTCATGGGACCTCCTCAGTTTCCTTCAGTGTCTTCTCCTTCTGTTATTAATCTCTAAAGTTAGAGTGCCTGTTGCTGTTCCTAGGATGTAGTTTCTATCTGTACCCAGGCCCTAGAACATCTCAATATGCAACTGGATTTAAATAGCATCTATTTATGTTGCAAACTCTAAGATTTGTGTCTATGGCTTTAATGATTTTCCTAAATGGTAGATTCTACATATTCATTGTTGGTAGATACCTAACAGGCAGCTCAGTTTTACAGGGATATAAGAAATCTTGCTTTAACACTTCCTCCGAACTACCCTTCCTTCATATTTTCCCTTTTGTTCAATAGTATCACCATCTTTCCAGAGCTCAAGCCAGAACCTTGGGATCATCCTTAAATTATCTTTCTCACATGCCACATTCAATCAACAAGCAAATCATATTGGCTTTGCCTTAGAAAATGAAACAAAACAAAGAATGAAGCACAAATATCTTCCCACTTTATCATAACCATGCTCAATAATAACTCATCGTGAAGAATGATCATAGCCTTCTGTTTTCCCTGATTTCATTCTTGTCTTCCAAAAACACATGCCATGCACAATCAGAGTGATCTTCTCATTAGGTAAGCCATAAGCATTAGGTAACACTAATGCTTAAACCCTCTGGGGCTTCTGAACACACTTAGAATAAGCTCCAAAGCCTTTCCTCTGAACAATATAATCTGGACCATGCTAGCTCTGTCATTGTACTTCACACCTCTCTCTTCCTCACACACTTTTTTCTAACTTTGTATGTATCAAGTATGCTCCACACAAGGGCCTTTGTCTTTGCTCTACTTTGCCTAGCTTGTTCCTTTCCTGTCCTCATTTAGCATGGCTTGTAGCTTCTCTCTTCATGTCTTCATTTAGGTCTCTTGTCATATAACTTTCAATGCACAATATCTGAACTAGTGTCTCTTACCTATCCCCACTTTTTCTATCTTCTGACTCTGATTTATTTTTCTTCCTAGTGCTTCACATTTACCCTGGTTTACATATTTACTTGCTTATTTGTTTATTAGTTCTTCTGTATACATTCACTCTCCATTCCCTATTCCCACTGGATGCTAATGAAGTTTTATCATTTTCATTCACATTTGCATCTTCAGTGCATGGATCTGTGGCTGACACACATAATGAATATGTACTGGATGAGTAAATGTTTACACTCCTGCTCAGTCTAGTTTTAGCAATAGCCTTACAATGTAAGCATTAGAAAATCATTAATAAAATGAAGTTTATATTTTCATTCTCCAGTCAGCTTTAGAAAACTTTTCTTAAAAAAAAATAAATAAATACAAAGGAAATCAAAGGCTGGTGAGAAATTAATAAATGCTTTGATAAGTGGTAATGTTGATTTAATCACTTTTTAATCGGATAAAGCATAACTATATTCAAGAATGGAACAATGTTTTTAAAACTCTCCTTTTCTCATGAAAAGGTTTCAATTAAGAAGCTAAAACATGCTGAGATGTAAACTATCATGAAATTTTGAGGTGAATTTTTATAAGTTAATGAATTTGTAATTTGGAAATATAGAGGGCTTCTTCTGAATAGACATTTTATATTAAGATGAAGCTATACTTATGGAATATTTAGGGTATGGATTTTAATAAAATTTGCAGGCAGGGTGAAAATAAAACAACTGCAAACTTACTTAGTTTACAGGTTTAATTCATGTTAACAAAAGTTAAAACACATTGTTGGTTGCTTTTTTTTTTTTTTTTTTTTGGGATGGAGTCTGGCTCTGTGGCCCAGGCTGGAGTGCAGTGGCGCGATCTCAGCTCACTGCAAGCTCCGCCTCCCAGGTTCTCACCATTCTCCTGCCTCAGCCTCTCGAGTAGCTGGGACTACAGGCGCCCGCCACCACGCCCGGCTAATTTTTTTTTTTTTTTTGTATTTTTAGTAGAGACGGGGTTTCACTGTGTTAGCCAGGATGGTCTCGATCTCCTGACCTCGTGATCCACCTGCCTCGGCCTCCCAAAGTACTGGGATTACAGGACAGGCGTGAGTCACCGTGCCCGGCCTACTTTTTTTTTTTTTCTACCATGTTGTGCTGTTGACTGGCCGTGAACTTATGATCAACTAATAGGTTTTAAAAGTACAATTAAATGTTACCCCAGGTCACTCTACTTATCACGTATATTTTTAAGATCTACATGCATGTCTTTACATGTTTCCAGTTTTAGGTGATTGAGTGCTTATCCTGGCCAGAAGGGCACACATTATCTGCTTCCCGGCTAACTCTCCAAACATCATCTGCCATACCCTCTCACTCAGTGTGTTCCTGTAAACTGGCTTCTTTTCATTCCTCAAAAATTCTAGCTCTTTCCTGTCTTAAGGAAACAAGACCTAGACCCTCTCCATGAAAGCCCTTCATTTGGCTTTTTCTTTACCTCCTTAGATATAATGTCACTTCTTTTGAGATGTACTCTGTGAATCTTTCCCGTCACATCCCCTTACTTTAATCCTAAATTTAATGTCTCTTTTTATTCCTTTAATTGGAAGTCTTTTCCCTTATTAAGACAAAGAGCAATGTGTAATTATGTGTTTATTTTTATACTTATTTGTCTCACATCAGTCTTGTCATTTTCTAAGCTGTGAGACAACAGGTACCTTATTGGTTTTACTTACTAAGAAATATTCATCATATCCTGTCTAAAAAACTGTCTAATAAGTGAAAAAAGGAATGAATTATTTACACATATTTTTCTTATGTCTACAAGGGTATCGTGAGATACCAGGTCAACAGCCATGCTGTGGGTGAACTGAAAGCATTAGAATTTCATTACAAATTGAAGTTTATATTTATACCTGGTTGCTAAATGTTTTCTTCAATGAAATCAACAGATGATTTACTCTAACTGGCTCATTAGGATGCAATGCAACTCAAAATTAAAAGTTCTTTTACAATCACACAAAGATTCTTCTACTATCGAGACAATTGTCAATCAGTGTGTGCCTTAAGATTTTTATTAAGAGAAGAAAGTATAGAGCCTAGATTTGACAATGGAAGTATTGGAAACAAAAATTATTAATGATGGCATTGAAAGATCAAAATAATTCTAAGAAAATGCATTCTCAAAGAATTAAAAATTGACAAAATATGAATTTGAGCGCAAAATACGTAAAAATATGCCTATCATTAGGTATGTTTTAGTCTAATATACGTGACAATGTTTCAAAGTGTCATACTTACTTCACAATCAGCAAGATACATACGGTACCTCCTGTTGCAGAGAACAAAGAGTTTATGACTTGAATTGCAACATAGATGTAAAATTTCCTTGTACACGCATCATCTCTTGGGCATTCACCCAAGTGGGCTGAGTAATTTCTGTTCCGGAGACCAGTTACTTCCACACAGCTACAGTTATAAAACACCTAAAAATAGTTTTTGAAATATTACCAAGTACATTTGCCAAATACAACAGGGCTATGAATACATTCCATTATATTTAAGGAAGTCTCAAACTAAAATATTTACAGTTTAAAAAATGTTATAAAAATATAGTTGCTTAATACTGAAAGGCAAAATAGCTTCCTGAATTTAGGAAGTTAAAATTAGTGTATGAAATTCTGTATATAATTTTTTCATTAATATACAGTGTTTAAAATATTTCTCTTCCGCCCGCATTTACTTTCTAAAATACACATTCTTACTCTCTTTGACAGGTTCTAAGTATTAGTGACTTACTCTGGGAAAGAACTACCAAAGAATCCAGAAAATATAGCAGTTTGAAAAGGGACAAAATCTAGCCACTCATGAAAATGGGACAGAGTGCGGGGGAAATAGAGCCAGGCACGGGTGCCAGAATTCTACTTAAGAAGACAAAAGCAACATTCAAGACCATAATGACAGGTAATGAAACATATTATATTATTACTAGAAAGATTTAACACAAAAGAATGTCCTGGCTAATGGTTAGAGTATAGAAGAGGAATATTAGGAACAAGCGATTTTAGAGATTTCATCAGGTAGGCAGTGTATGTTGTTAGGTGGCTTTAATAAATTCTGCTCTGATTCTACACTAAAGATTTAAGTTCATCTTGAACCTACTACTGCTAAAGACTATTTATTGAAGGAGAACTTGTAAAAGAATTGACCGGGTGCAGTCACTCACACCTGTAATCCCAGCACTTTGGGAGGCTGAGGCAGGCGGATCATGAGGTCAAGAGTTAAGAGACCAGTCTGGTCAACATGGTGAAACCCCGTCTCTACTAAAGATACAAAAAAATTAGCCAGGCGTGGTGGTGCACACCTGTAATCCCAGCTACTTGGGAGGCTGAGGCAGGAGAATCACTTAAACCCAGGAGGTGGAGGTTGCAGTGAGCCGAGACCGTGCCATTGCACTCCAGCCTGGATGACACGGCGAGACTCCATCTCAAAAAAAAAAAAAAAAAAAAGGAAAAAAAAAAAAAAAAAAAAAGAATTTAAATCCATACTTGTATGGTTCAAGAAAGATTTCTTTTACCTTTTTTTTTTTTCAATAGGAATAATATGGAGGAATCTTTTATGGAGCAAGCACATTGGCCAATGAAACCAAACTTTGATACAGAGAGCATTATTTTAACAATTTTACTGAGGATTTAGTAAAGGAACTTTGCAGTAGCCCCCCCACGGTATAGCCATTGCCACTATTAAGATGATGTCTCCATGTAGACAGAGCTCTCTTTAGGATACTAACATCATGTATCTTTCAGGTCTTCACTACTGGACAACGTGTGACTAGGGATTAAATGGGGCACCCTTACTGAAAGGTACTATAACTGATGAATATGAGATGTGAGCTTTTAAGTATAGTCTTTGGGCCACATATGTGCAAGTTTATTAAAGTTGTAGCCTATCTTCAAGGAAACTAGTATGCTTTATTCTTCAAATTTCTCCATGCCATTTAATTGGTAGGACATTGGGCAAGGGAAAGATAGAAAATGTTTAGAATTGAAGCATGGAAGAGTGTGGTAGAGAGTCATAATCACAGCTGACTATATTGCTAATGTTGGTAATAGGGAAAGGGCCTGAAAAACAGTTATGCAACTTTGTGAGATGTTGAATTGATTGTAGGTATGGGGAACAGCATACCTAATTTCCAATCATTGGGAGTTACCCAGGATATTGGGAAAAATCCATGTGTCACATGGGGGAAAAAAAAAAGCCTTTGAGTTAAGAAAGAAATGGAATTTCCAACGGATATGTTGGCAATCAGTGAGCAGGATACTAAATTATACTGAGTAAAAGAAGTGCCAGCTTTGGGAACATCAAAATAGGAAATCAAGAATAGGGAATTCGAGTAAACATGAAGCCTTGATTAATTTCTTAGAAAGTCCAAGACCACAGTGAGTCCCTAGCTAAACTTATCAGGATTTGTATATATTAAAATGCAAATAGATCATTGTCCTCATAAAGTGGGTAATGCTGACAACTGGCTAATTCTGAACTTTCCCCTAACTTCCAAAGGGTAAAGTGATTCCAAATTAATAAAAATCATGTGCTTTAGTCAAATGAGAGACTTCTTAGATACCCTAAATGCATTCAAATTCTAACAGGTCATATTCTTAAAATCTCAAGAAAAAAAGCGGGTAAT
Source organism: Theropithecus gelada (assembly GCF_003255815.1). Taxonomy (NCBI): domain Eukaryota; kingdom Metazoa; phylum Chordata; class Mammalia; order Primates; family Cercopithecidae; genus Theropithecus; species Theropithecus gelada. The sequence continues at coordinate 114,944,228 of NC_037679.1, read as the reverse complement.
CTCTAATTAGAAATCAAGTAACAGAGAAGTCTGATTGTGTCCTAAGCAGAGTTTTATATGAAGCTTTGTTTATAATTCACAGCTATCATGAGGACAGATAACACTGGAATCTTTTTCTTTTATCTTTTTATTGGAGACCTTAGTTATAGGAAGATTTGATAAGTAATTATTAAATCTGTGATTTTAATTAAGGAGAGGAGAAAAAGCAAAAACTAATACTCACTGTAGACTTCTTAATACCACTTAAAGATTTGCATCCTGCTAGACAAGGTGACAGGTAAGTTATTCCATTGTTCCCACAGACTGGTTCCCATTGACTTTCATCACAATTGCACTCTGAGTTGCAATAAGAAAGTGGTACATCTATATGAGATGCCACTGAATTATTTCTGAAAATATATGATAGAAATATATGAAAAAAAGAGAAAGAGGAAGTAGAGAAGGAGGAGAAGAGAGCGACAAGGGAATAAGGAGAGGGGAAATAGAGGAGGAGGAAGAGAAGGGGAAAAGAAGAGAAATAAGTGAAGGGGTTTTCCTTTAATTAGAGAAATCTGATTTGCTGACGTCAAAATGGCAATTTTTGTAATGCTTATTGACTTTTAACTCTCCTTCTTTACCAAGACATGACTTATGACCTAGAAAAAGTAAAACTTAAAAAAGAAATAAAAGAGGTTAGATAAGACTTAGACAAGAGGTCTTTATCATTCTATCAAAGAAACTTTACATTAGATAAGTAACTTCATTTTTCTGAGATTCACTTTCTCTTCGGGGAGGTAATGGCATTAGATTGACGTTCGTCTCAGCTCACTTTAAAATTCTCTGAATCTACGCATGTTAGTTAACATTGTTGAATTTTGCAATCTGTATTTTAACTACATAAAAAAAGAATTCGATGTGGTTAAAGCTGAACCTCTGAGGAATAAAAAATAATAGAATCAGTTGAAAAAGGATTAAAAAAAGTGTATATTTTTTTGAATAAAACTATATTGTTTATACTGATTTACTTTATAATATAGTTATAAATTACAAGATATTTTATATTTTGACTAAAATTATAAAATATGTTATTTGTATAATGTTTAAGCTTAAAGATTTCAAGTTATTTGTTTTGTAAAGATATGATAATTATTGAGGATTTATGAAATATCTTCAAATGAGTATATAATTTAAATTAAGAAAAATAAGTAGATTGTTAATTTAGAAAATACATTATGAATAATTTGATTTAATGACATCTGATACCTCTAATATCTCAAATTTGTGTCTTAATCTTAACATTGCTAGCCATATAATGTGTATATTTCTCTAAATCTTACTTTTACATCTATAAAACTGGGGTAAAAGTGTCCACCACTCATTTTAATTACCCATAAATTATAGGTGTTATTATTTCAATCTATGTAGTTTTTCCTTAAGGAATAAAACAAATTTTTATCATCTTAAGAAATGGACATTTTAAGAATTTGAAAATTGAAATTTCTCTCAATTAAAATAAAGTTTAATTACAATTGTTTTCTACCCTATTTTACTTGCACATAATCTTTTAATTCAATGGTTAACATATCACACAATTTATATAGCAATATATACAAACCCATCATAGGTCAAGGTTAGGCCGGCAACTGATTTGCTTTCACAGATTAGAGGGAAATAAATAAGTTGAAACAAGAAGGATATTATCGAAGTAAGAAGTGAAAATTTGGCAATTCCAACTAAAGACAATTTGAATTTTTTAATGATATATCCTCCTAAAAACATTCCAGTTGCAATCGTAGGAATGGTTATGACTCCTAGAAATAAAAGAAGAGAAAAAAGCTATCATTATATGAATATGGTTTTTCTGATATGTCTTTATTTATAGAATACAGTGTATATCAACCAAATTCACCCTTTCTTATTTCTTTAAGAGAAGGGTGGTGAACCCGGAAGGCGGAGTTTGCAGTGAGCTGCGATCCGGCCACTGCACTCCAGCCCAGGCGACAGAGCGAGACTCCATCTCCAAAAAAAAAAAAAAAGAGAAGGGTGGCACACTAGGGTGGAGGTAAGGGACAAGTATACCATATGAGAGACAAAAATAATTTATTTTGGCTAATTATGAGGGGTTGGCTTCCTCACGAGCAAAAGGCAGTGGCTAAGAATATTTATGTGTCTAAAACGGTTATTTCTATGAGGAGCTTTCTTTCTTTTTTTTTTTTTGGCAATCAACAACAACAAACAAAATCTTTCTTCCTCTGAGATTTCTATCCCACCACCTAAAATCCTTTACATCTCTCAAAACAGAGTTTCAATCCTCAATAACTCACTCCAATTTTGCCCAAGGCTTTAGAATTAAATTCTTGAACTAATCTCTTTATTATTCATAAAACACATACATACCCTGATATGATAAAAAATGTCTACATACAGGATTAAAAATGATTGATCCCTCTTACAACTTTTCCATTTCACGGTCCTGTAAGTGTTATTACAGGTGAAGATTCCTCTAACAAAAAATTCAAGCGAGGTTGTTGCGAGTCAAAACTTAATCTTTCAGTTTAAACCTGTCAGTTCAACAGGGAGATCATCCAGAAGCCTGTTCCAATGCTTCAGTATATAGATTTTCTAATTAGTACTTTCCTATGTACATATGACCTAGATACCTACCATTTGATACATTGTTTAACTCATCAAATATTTATGAAATTTCTACAAGATTTCTACAATACTGGAGCTGTGAGAAAAGTGATATAAGATAAAATTTCCTTAAGGAGAAGGTCTCAATATGACTTTGAAAATAGGTATTGTAGCAAAAAAACAAAAAACAAACAAAAAAAAACCTCTCTAAAATATGATATTTGTTTTGAATCATGCATATTTTGTAATGCATTTAAATTGATTCTCCTTCTGAAAACATTAATATGATGTGTTTTATAAGTAGCTGAGGCCTTATTTCAGTCCATGAATTATAGGATTATAAGGGTTATATTATAAAAGGGTTTGTCTTAGGATCTCAGTACTATAAGATCCAATTATGCAGATACCACATCTAAATGTTTTATTCACAAGCAATTTTTTTTCTTTACAATTTCACCTATAGAATTAAATTCACCTAACATGAGATGCAACCTCAAATGCAGAACGACGACGATATCACAAGATGGAGAAATTTTGTAAAGTTTGAGAGATAGTAAGATTATATTCAGTAAAATATAAAATCACCTTCATAATAAAATGTGACTTGGAACACAAGTACTCAGGAGTGTTTCATTTATCAAGCAAACAGGTAAAAAATATGTCTTACCCAACAAAAAGTTAGCCTGAGATGCAGACTGACCATACTGTTGCTCCATATATTTAAAGATGTAAGTGAAAGAACCAATAAAGCTGCTTATTTGTAACAATGTCAAAAGCACGAACATAACATACAGGGGATTGGTAAGGAGGCTTTTCAAAGACTGGAAAAAACCTATAGAGTTATAAAAATAAGATATTTCAATAATAAAATATATACTAATATCTGAATTTTATAAATATAAGTTATATAAGACTTAAAGTTACAAAAGACATAACACAGAGACAGTACCCTGCAATCCTACTGTCAAGTTTTTAATATATTCCTTCAGTATTTTCCATATGTATATTATTATTTATTTCTTTCCTTCATTTTAACCTCAAATAGGATGATACATAAATGGTATTTTTTATCTTGCTTTGTTCACTTAATATTTGGTTATCTTTGGCACTTTACCATACTATTAGATATAGACTAATTCACCTATTCATTTATTCAACAAATGTTTGGTTTTCAATTGGGTACCAGGCAATATGCTTAGTGTCCAAGAAACAAAAAAAAAAGTGAATCAGAAATGTGATGTTCACCAGGTGCAGTGGCTCACGCCTGTAATCCGAGTACTTTGGGAGGCTGAGGTGTGCAGATCGCCTGAGCCCAGGGGTTACAGACCAGACTGGGCAACATGATGAAATCCCCTCTCTACAGAAAATACACAAATTAACTGAGCATGGTGGGGCATGCATGTAGTCCCAGTTACTTGGGGGGCTGAGGTGGGAGGATCGTGTGAGACAGGGAGGTTGAGGCTGCAGTGAGCCATATTCATACCACTACACTCCATCCTGAGACACAGGGACAGACCCTGTCACAAAAAAAAGGAAGGAAGGAAGGAAGGAAGGAAGGAAGGAAGGAAGGAAGGGGGGGTGGGAAGGAGGGAGGGAAGGAGGGGGGAGGGAGGGAGGAAGAGAAATGTGATGTCCTTTATTTATTAGCATTTTTTTTTTTTTTTTTTTTTGAGACAGAGTCTTGCTCTGTCGCCCAGGCTGGGGTGCAGTGGCCGGATCTCAGCTCACTGCAAGCTCCGCCTCCCGGGTTTAGACCATTCTCCTGCCTCACCCTCCCGAGTAGCTGGGACTACAGGCGCCCGCCACCTCGCCCAGCTAGTTTTTTGTATTTTTTAGTAGAGACGGGGTTTCACCGTGTTAGCCAGGATGGTCTCGATCTCCTGACCTCGTGATCCGCCCGTCTCGGCCTCCCAAAGTGCTGGG
>NC_037679.1:114934816-114939611 GCF_003255815.1 Theropithecus gelada | reverse complement strand
TTTTTTTTTTTTTTTTTTTTTTTGAGGGTATTTGGATCTATGTTCATCAGGGATATTGATGTGTAGTTTTCTCTTTTATTTTTCATGTACTTGCCTGCCTTTGGTATCAGCATGATGCTGACTTCATAGGATTAGTTGAAGAGGATTCCTTCCCCCTTGATTTTTTGAAATAGTTTTAGTAGAATTGGTATTATTTCTTCCTTTTTGGTCTTGCAGAATCTGGCAATAATTTTCTCTGGTCCTGCACTTTTTGTTGTTGTTGTAAGGAGATTTTTTTTTTATTATTACTAATTCAATTTAATTACTCATTATTGGTCTGTTAAGGATTTCTATTTCTTCCTGGTTCAAACTTGTGAAGTTGTATGTTTCCAGGAATTTATCAGTTTTCTCTAGGTTTTCTGGTTTGTGTATGTACAGATGGCCATAGTAGTCTCTGATATTTTATATTTCCGTGGTAATAATTTTAATGACACCATTAATATTTCTGATTGTACCTATTTGAATCTTCTTTCTTTTTTTGGTTAATCTACTAGTAGTCTATCTTACCTATATTTTCAAATAACAACTTTTTATTTCACAGATCCTTTGCATTTTCTTTTGCCCAAATTTCAGTTAGATTTGTTCTTTAATATTTACTATATTCTGCTAGCTTGGAGTGCAGTTTATTCTTGTTTTACTAGTTCTGTGAGGCATGACATTAGATTGTTAATTTGATATCTTTCTTTATGTTGTAGGCATTTAATTCTAAAAACTTCCCTGTTGGCATTGACTTGTTGTATCTCAGAGGTTTTGGTATGTTGTGTCTTTATTTTCATTTATTTCAATTTCTTAATTTTGTTTGTTTTTTTGAGACAGAATCTCACTCTGTCACTCAGGATGGAGTGAAATGGTGTAATCTTGGCTCACTGCAACCTCTACCTCTTGGGTTCAAGCAATTCTCCTGCCTCAGTCTCTTTAGCAGCTGGGATTAAAGACGTGTGCCACCACACCCAGCTAATTTTTTTCATTTGTAGTAGAGATGGGGTTTCACCATTTTAGCCAGGCTGGTCTCAAACTCCTAATCTTAAGTGAGCCACTACACCCAGCGTCATTTCAATTTTTTTTAAAGAAATTCTGCCTTGCTTTCATCATTGACCAAATAATTGTTCAGGAACAGGTTATTTAATTTTCATGTATTTCTATAGTGTTGAGAATTCTTCTAGGAACTAATTTCTATCTTTATTCCACTGTATATTCCACTGTATTCTGAAATGGAACTTGATATTATTTTGATTTTAAAAAAATCATTGAGTATTGCCTTTAGGCATGGTATATGGTCAATTTTTGAAAACGTTTCATGTGTGCATGAGAAGAATGTATATTCTGAGGTGGTAGGGTAAAATGTTCTGTAAATGTTTGTCAGGTCCATTGGGTCTAATGTCCGTTGTAAAAGTTTCTTTGTTGATTTTTGGCTGCCATTATCTGCCTAATGTTGTCAGTGGGTTATTGAAATACCCCACTAATATTGTATTGCTATCTATTTTGTTTTCCTTAGGTCCAGTAGTGTTTGTTTTATGAATTGGGGTGCTCCAGTGTTGGGTGCATATGTTTCGAATTGTCATATCTTCTTAACTGATCCTTTATATAGTAACCTTCTTTGTCATTATTTATGGTTTTTGGTTTGATATTTGTTTTATCTAATCCAAGTGTAACTACTTCTGCTCAGATTTGGTTTGTATTTTCATAGAATATCTTCTTGCACCCCTTTGCTTTGAGTCTGAAAAGGTCTTTACAAGTTACTTGAGTTAGGTGTGTTTCTTGTATGTAGTATATAGTTGAATTTTTAAAAATTCATTCTGCTAGACTATATTTTTTAAGAGGAGTGTTCAGTCTATTTATATTTAAGGTCAGTATTAATTTTTGAGGGTTGTTTCTGTAATATTGTAAATTATTTCTTAATTTGGTTTTCAGTCTCAAATAGGTAATTTTATTTTATTTTATTTTTTATTTATTTATTTTTTTAAATTTATTTATTATTATTATACTTTAAGTTGTAGGGTACATGTGCATAACATGCAGGTTTGTTACATATGTATACTTGTGCCATGTTGGTCTACTGCACCCATCAACTCGTCATTTACATCAGGTATAACTCCCAATGCAATCCCTCCCCCCTCCCCGCTCCCTATGATAGGCCCCGGTGTGTGATGTTCCCCTTCCTGAGTCCAAGTGATCTCATTGTTCAGTTCCCACCTATGAGTGAGAACATGCGGTGTTTGGTTTTCTGTTCTTGTGATAGTTTGCTAAGAATGATGGTTTCCAGCTGCATCCATGTCCCTACAAAGGACGCAAACTCATCTTTTTTTATGGCTGCATAGTATTCCATGGTGTATATGTGCCACATTTTCTTAATCCAATCTGTCACTGATGGACATTTGGGTTGATTCCAAGTCTTTGCTATTGTGAATAGTGCTGCAATAAACATACGTGTGCATGTGTCTTTATAGCAGCATAATTTATAATCCTTTGGGTATATCCCCAGTAATGGTGCTGGGAAAATTGGCTAGCCATAAGTAGAAAGCTGAAACTGGATCCTTTCCTTACTCCTTATACGAAAATTAATTCAAGATGGATTAGAGACTTAAATGTTAGACCTAATACCATAAAAATCCTAGAGGAAAACCTAGGTAGTACCATTCAGGACATAGGCATGGGCAAAGACTTCATGTCTAAAACACCAAAAGCAACGGCAGCAAAAGCTAAAATTGACAAATGGGATCTAATTAAACTAAAGAGCTTCTGCACAGCAAAAGAAACTACCATCAGAGTGAACAGGCAACCTACAGAATGGGAGAAAATTTTTGCAATCTACTCATCTGACAAAGGGTTAATATCCAGAACCTACAAAGAACTCAAACAAATTTTCAAATAGGTAATTTTAAAATGAGATCTGTAAGGTTTATACTTTGTACGTTTCCATAATGATAAGTATTGCTCTTTCATTTCTATGTGTTAGAACTCCTTCAAGTCTTTCTTGTAGAATCAGTCTGTTTGTGACAAATTCCCTTAGTGTTTGCTTATTTGGGAAGTACTGTTTTTCTTCTTGAATTATGAGTCTTAGTTGAGCAGGATACAAAATTCTTGGTTATCATTTTTTTTTTTTCTTTAAGAGACTGATAATAAGACCCTAATTTCTTTTGGCTTATAAGATTCCTGATGAGAAGTCTGCTGTTAGTCTGATGGGATTCTCTTAACAGTAATTAGATAATTCTCTCTTGCCATGTTTAAAATTTTTAAATTTGTGTGGATTTTTAGTAGTCTTATGACTGTATGTCTTGTGCAGGTTATTCTTGCAATGCATCTCTCAGGAATCACCTGAGCTTTTTATATTTGGATGTCTAGATCTGTAGTAAGTCAGGGAAGATTTTCTGAGTTATTCTTTCAAACAAGTTTCCCACACTTTTACTTTTTCTTCTCCCTCTGGAACATCCATGATTCATAAATTTGGATGCAATACATAATCCCATATATCTTGAAGGCTCTGTTAGGTTTTTCAATTCATTTTTCTGTGTATTCTTCCTACCGAGTTTATTTGAAAGACCTGTCTTCTAGCTCTGAAATTGTTTATTCTGCTTGGTCTGGCCTATTCTTAAAGCTTTCAAAGGTACTTTGCAGTCCCTTCAGTACATTTTTTTATTTTCAGAAGTTGTGTCTACCTTTCTTAGTAAAATCTCTCTCTTCTTTTATACCCTATGTTTCTCATTTATTTTTGATAATTTTTAACTTTCTTTTGGATCTCAGCTTTACATAATCCCATATTACTTGAAGTTCTTATTTCATGAAGAATTCTTTAGAATCAATATTTTGGATTCTTTATCAGCATATCAGAGATTTTATTTAGGTTTGGATTCATTGCTCAAGAGTCACTGTGGTCCTTTGGACCTTTAACATTCTACCTTCTTTATACTTAAAGAATTCTTTCTCTGGTTTTTTCTAACTTAGATAAGCTATCTCTCCTTATTTTGAATTTATTTTGTTTGAATTCATTTTTTTCCATTTGAAAATGTGGCTATAATGTGTGTTGTGTAGGATCTAACAGGCCATATTGAAGAGGATCAAGAGAAAATTCTAGAAAGGGAAGTGCAACAGTCTGCACAGAAAGTTATTTTCAGGAGTAGTGTTATAAAAGAAGCTGACAAAAGGTGTGGTTGTTAGCAAAGTTGTGGGGTAAAATTTCTGTTTATGTTCAATTCTAGACATAATAGCATGCTGACATACTGATGAGAATCATCAGTAGAGATGAAAGAAACTGACAATTCAGAAAAGAGGGAAAGCAATTACAGAGGAAAGTGAAAAGAGATTAACCAAGATACAGAGTTTTTCTTTGTACAAAAAGGGAAATTGTCTATGTGGGTAAAAGACAGGTAAATGTGTACCTGTAGTGATGAAGAATATTGAACTTTTTCTGCTGTTTCTACTTTCTTTGTTATAAAAAAGGAATGTAATCAGATGAGAAAGAAGAGGAAGAAAAGAGAGAGTCTTTAGATCAGAAAATGTGAACTAGAAATCTTGAAGATTAAAGAAACATACTGACAGGGAAAATGGACTAGTAGGCTATTGGACAATTGCCCTGGAGGCCTCCTGAAGGTCTGTGCTTATGAATTTAAAGTGAACACGGTCAGATGTGTGAATTTTTTCCTTCAGGGATGAAACTCTTTGTATATAGGTTCAGAGAAGGCAGAGGATTAGATGAAAGCATTTTTACTTGTCTAGTACAGTAAAGGATGAGATGAACAAAAATGTACAGAATATATGC